>NC_135507.1:111875807-112133307 GCF_052857255.1 Amblyomma americanum
TATTCTTAGCAACTTCGAACCAATGTCCTGTGCGGCCGATTTTCCCTATTAAATGGAATTAAATTCCCGGTTTCCGCGTTTTTTTAACTCACCTCCGAAAGTGGGAGTCAACCAACACGTGGAGTGCCTTTCAACCAGTCGCGTGGCGACTTGCCGCTCTGCCATCGACGGAGTGATACGTAAAGCAAAACGTTCATGCGTATTTTTGTTTCTATGGGCCTAATTTGCGGCTCCGTTGTCTGTAAATTAAACTGTTTATTCACGAAAACCCCCTCCCCTCACAAAAAAAAATCAAAGCGAAGGCCAAGCCGCCACAGGAGTGGATGCAAGGCACTCCACGCGTTGGTTGACTCCTCCTAGTTTCGGCGGTGTGTTAAAAAATAAAGGCGGGAGCCGGGACGTTTAATTCGATATGATAGAAAAATCGGCCGCACAGGACAATAATTCGAAGTTTCTCGAAGTTTCGGAGCGTACGTGTATATCGAGTTCCCGTGGTAATAAGAGGAGCTCAGAATCCTCTTTAGTGCACCTTCAAAGACCATCGGTCAGCTTGCTTTCGCATTACATGCCCAGCTCAATCCCATTTCTTCCTCTTTATTTCGACTAGGCTGTCATAAACTCGTGTTTGATACCTGACACACTCTGCCCTCTCCCCGAGCACTTGTGTTGCCTTCTATTCGTGCCTGACGTGACCTAAAGGTCAATTACACGTCACAACCATCGTTTGGTTGATGAAACCGAGACAGCGTCAGGAAGGAATTAAATTATAAAGTATTTAGCGGTCGTAGACGAATACCACGCGGTGATTAATGTATAATATTGTCTAACGAATCGTTTGGAAGAAGGAAACAGGCAAGCTAAAATATGGTGTTTGTATAGTGCTCTGCTATCTATCCTTCAAATAATGCATGCATGCGCTACACTCGCTTCCAGATTTCCTCAGTTTGTACTCTTTCGAAGAATATGCAACATTCTAGGCGCGACAACACTGCTGTTGTAAAATGTAGGCTTGGAAGAGACGCACCGAATCCGGCGATGGCGACGGAGGCGCCGGTGAATGGCGCGTGGTGGGGCACCAGGGCGGGCGCCAGCAGCCTGCACACGTAAGCTGACTCCAGCATCAGGAAGAGGAAGGCGCTGAGGAAGAAAAACTGCAGGCACACCGCCGCCGCCAGGCATTGTCGCTGCAGCACAGGGGAGGCCAGAGTAAGCCACGGCGCATGTCAGAAACGAGACATCTCTCTTCGGAAATAACGCACATGGCAGCCCTGGTACGCAGGAATTTCTCGCGTATTCTCGCGATAAGCAAGCAGGAGACCCGTTAGTCTGACAGTTCACAAGAGAGTCGGTCTGGTGCCAGCGGCGGAATAAACATTTAGACATACGTGTCGCTTGAGGAAACAAGAGACAATGATGAGAAGCACACACTGCTGGCGCTAACCTGTGACACAGCACTGGTGAGCTCTCCTATTACACTACCTGTGGACAGCGAAAACTCCTTACGTGAAAGCACCAAGTGCAACTCCAAAGCGCACTAGAATCTGCTCTATTGGGTCACGTGCTGTTTCTTGCTTCTCCTGTTAATTGAAACTGAAGCGAGTCCTTGAGCAGGCGTATAGACAGCGTTTTTTTTTTTTGAAGTATGCGCTGTAACTTCAATGAAGCGGCCCATGATTTGACGATGTGGTGCTAAGGCGTGAGCGACACCTTTACATTCCCGATGTCACACTAATGTTCTTTCAACCACCTTCTGAAATCCCCTGTCTTGCCTATAAGCAGCTTCGCATTGTTTGCAAGGAATTTTGTTCGCGACGCCGGGTTAGCTTGTCTTCTCGAGCGGCTCCTTCACATGTGGAATTTAAACTTTCCAGAAATAACTCGGGTCCTTTTTACGTCGCAGTCAGCTGATATCATGGATCTGTGATGCCACGGGCATAGGGGATGGCTACACGTTAATTACCCATGGTTCCGCTAGCTCCAACTGCAGAGGGTGCAGTGCGTCCTTCTTGTGAGCGGAGTACTTGACGCGGGTAGCCGTTCTCGTTAATGCTCTAAGGATCGATTGAAAAGCGCCGAGGCAACTGATCATCCCTGTCTGTCCTGATGTGTGCGCCAAAAATAATTCAGGTAGTTCTCCTGAATCACTTCCAGTGAACGGGATATTAGTTGACTGTGACGTTCAAGTGAACCACATTCGTTCTAGCATGCTCAAAATCCACCTGTTACGGGAGATGGACCCGCTCGAGAAGACAAGCTACCCTGGCACAGCATACCAAATTTCTTTCAAAGAATGAGCAGCAGCCTACATAGACGAGACAAGGGATATCAGAAGGCGTTTCAATGAACATCAACGTGACGTCAAAAACATAAAAGTTGCTTCTAACGCACCGTCGAAACGCCGGGCTTTTCATTGAGTGGGATTCCTCGCGCATAATTGAAAAAGAAAAATGTTTGCACGCCTGCTCACTGAGTTCCTCTGCATTGACACGACAAGCGAAGCTAGACACAAGACGCGGGGCCGTCTACTCAAGGTATGTATGCGTCCTGTACGCCCCGTTTTTCTGTCTGAGCAATGGCCTATATGTTTTCCTCACGTGAACAACGCACTCTCAGCGGTGCCGAAGCGTCAAAAATATCTTTTTACGTTTTCCTCCAGTGAACTTCCCGAGTCCTTGTTTCCCCGCATGCCGTTCGACAGTGCCTGCCCGCCAAGTCCAGATCAAGGAACACCTGTTGCCCCCGCAAAGCGCTCGAGAAAAGGTAAAAAAGTGTTCCCGAGGACGTCACGTTTCCACGGGACATCAAGTGGCCATCGGAGAACCAGATAAACAATGCTGCTCTCCACGGAGTTTCTTTTCTCGCAGCAGAGTAGTATTCCGCCCCAGAAGATTCAAGAAGCTGCCAGGAGTGGTTAGCGTCTCGCAAAGTACGCCAAACAAACACGGGTCCCATTAGGTACTGCGTCCCACACGGATGCCGCATGTCAAACCATCCTTTCAGCAGTGCGATAGCATGTCTTTGTAACTACCATCTTTGTCCGTAAAGTTTCAAGACTGATTGATTTTCTTCTCTAGTAATGATTCCCCAAAACAAATGTTGGTGCGTATGTGCAGCGCGATCTTTTCGGGCTAACCTGAGCTATTTATGTTAATTGCTGTGGCAGCCGCTAGATGGTAGAAATGTAAAAGAGCCTGTAGAGATACAGCGGGGGCTTAGACAAGGATGTCCTCTGTCTCCCTTGTTGTTCATGTTGTACCAGCAAGGGTTGAAGACCAAGCTAGAGAGGAGCGGACTAGGCTTCAACCTTTCTTTTTTGAAGCAAGGAGAATGGATTAAACAGTCATTACCGGGAGTAATATACGCCGATGATATAGTGCTAATGGCTAACAACAGGGAAGATAGAGAGATAGATAAAGAGGAGGAGGGAAAAGCAGGGATGTTAACCAGAAAGGAGTTCCGGTTGGCTACCCTGCACTGGGGAAGAGAAATTAAGGGACTAAAAGGAGGAAGAGAGAAGGTGAAAAAGGCATAACACACACACACACGCACAACGCTGTCGTAATTGACAAGGAAGATTTACAAAAGTTGATAGACATAAGTGGTACAGTGGGAGATAGATTAGGTTTCAAGTTTAGTAAGGAAAAATCTGCAGTCATGATATTTAATGATGAGGTCGGAGAGCATAGAATACAAGAGTTCTCGCTAAAAGTAGTGGATGAGTACAAGTATCTTGCGGTGTGGATAAATAACGGTCCTGAGTATCTGATACAGCATGAAAAATATGTAATGAATAAAGCTAGTAGGAATGCAGCTGTCATGAAAAATAGGGCACTGTGGAATTGCAATAGCTATGAAGTGGTAAGAGGGATCTGGAAAGGGGTGATGGTTCCTAGCCTGACTTTCGGTAATGCGGTCCTGTGCATGAGACCATATGCTCAAGCAAGGTTAGAAATTAAACAAAGTGGCGTAGGGAGGCTAGCTTTGAGAGCACATCCATTCCATCCATACGCCTTGACTAGTAGTCTGCGCATTCTACTGTGGGTGAATGTGGACAGATGGACGTCCACCTCGAACAGCGTGTAAACATAAAATTCTGAGTGAAGCTTGGCAAGACAACCACACAGACGTACGAGCTCCTTCGTGACACGGCAAAGAGACATTATCGCGGGAGCGAGTTTTCGAGAGGCGCAAGAGCTTCTTTCGAGGAGAACCCCGGTGGAAGACGACACAAGGCAGGGGCGCACTTCAACCTCATGTAATGAAAACAACGTAGCTCGGATCAGGGCAATCGTGCAGCAAGACTCCATCATTACAGACCACATGGTATCAGATGCTCTCGACATTAATGAGACAGCATGCCACCAAATTTTGCGTGAGAACTTGTGGAAACGAAAGCTGAATGCTAAACTTGTGCCGCGCCCCCTCACACAGGACCAGAAGGACACGCGGACATCAGTGAGCGCTGATTTGCTCTCCGAGGCAAAGAGGAATGCTGAATTCGTCGACAGCATCATTGCTGAAGACGAAACATGGTGTTTTCAATACGATCCTAAGATATGATACGATACGATACGAAGCGTCGAATGACGGTCCACAAGCTTTGCGGCGTCGAGAAAGGTGCGGCGACAGAAGACCAAAACAAAGAGGATGCTGATAGTTTTTTTTTCGATGCCAGAGGTGACATACAGCACAAGTTCGTCCCACAAGGGCAGATGGCGAACCAGGAGTTTTATATCCGCGTGCACACATGCGTGATGCACTGCGACGCCGTAGCCCTGACTTAGGGGCATCTGGACATAAAGACTTTTCCACGATAACGCAAGGCCGCACACTGCTCTGAGCGTGACAAAATTTCTCTGCAAGCACAGAATTACTGCACTTCCCCATCCTCCATGCTCGCCTGACCTCTCCCCATTCGGTTTTTTCCTTTTTCCTCGTGTGAAGAGAGCCCTAAAAGGTCGCTCGATGGGGAGCGTGGAGGCCATTCAAGACGTCACGACAAAGGAGCCGACAGCCCTGCCAAAAGAAGCTTTTCCCAACTGTTTCCAAGAGCTCAAGAAGCGTTGGAAGCTGTGTATAAGATGCAAGAGAGACTATTTCGAAGGTGTGCTGCTTGAATGATTTCAATGCTATACGCATTTTTTTAATGAACTCAGTCTCGGAACTTTGCGGACAAAGTTTGTGCTGTAACACGTGAGCATATAACTGCCGTGCGGACAGGGGCCCGTCTGTCGTCTAGGTGGCGTGTGTAGGCCGACGTACAGCCCCTCCATAACGCTCACATTTATCGCTTTTTTAACTATCGCAAATATTTGAAGCACGCTGCCACATTTTTTTCCGCTGCCGCAAAAGAGTTTTTCGGTGTTTACAGGAAGTCGACGTCCATTTTGTTTCTGCGTGTTTTCGTGAATCTGTGCCTCGGCTCGCTTCAGCATAGAGTACTTCAGCAGTCAAGGAAATTTTGTATTATCCCGCTGCTACGATGTTTCTGGGCCTCTAAAGGTTTTGGTACGCGCTTTTTTGCGCGAAAAGTGATGAACTGCTCTGCGTAGTGGGTCGGGCGGTGGTGTTGACTCATTAGAAAATACAAAAATGGATGGATGAATGTACGGATGGATGGATGGATGGATGGATGGATGGATGGATGGATGGATGGATGGATGGATGGATGGATGGATGGATGGATGGATGGATGGATGGATGGATGGATGGACGGACGGACGGACGGACGGACGGACGGACGGGCGGGCGGACGGACGGACGGGTGGGTGGGTGGGTGGGTGGGTGGGTGGGTGGGTGGGTGGGTGGATGGATGGATGGATGGATGGTGGACGGACGGGCGGACAAAGCTGAAATTTTTAAATCGGGCGCTGGCTGACGCAACCTATGGTCATGACTCGTGAAATTTGACTCTTGTCTTGAATTTAGCCATCAATCAGATAACCTTCGCTTGGTTATTTCCACCGATTTAGAATCTATGCGGCCTCCATTGCCCTTAAACCCCAATGCTTTGAATAAATCAGCCCCGCTGCTTTCAACTGTCGGGTGAAGCCCTTTACAGAAAAGTATCAAGTGTTCAGCAGTCTCCTCCTCCTCTCCATACGCACCGAACTCTGTTGCTTTAGCCTTTTTCTTAACCGATAACTCCTGATTTCCCCCAACTGCTGTCCAGATATTTGCTTGTCAGTTTTCTAGTTCTTTTTTCTCCATTTTGTGTCCATATTCCTGATGTATAGGTACCTGAAAACCTTCCTAGCCCACTGATTTCTCCCGATTTCTTTCAATCGCTCCTAAAATTCTATCTTTCTGCTAGCCTCTCTGCTCTCCAATGACGTCCACCCAATATTCCGTTTTATACCCCTTATTTGGGCCATGTTGCTCCCAAAGTAAGCCTCCCTAGGCCGCGTTTGATTCCTTACCTCTGGTCTCAAGCATAGGACCGCACTGCCGAATGTCAGACAAGGAACTGTCGGAGCTGAGGCGAGGGAGAACCAGCTCCGACAGCGTTGAGGTTCGAAATGTTTATTTGCGCTGCTCGTGCTGCGGCGGCCTAGCCCAACTTCCTCTTTCATGTCCGGCGCCGCGTGCCAAGGCCTGCGAGCCGAGCGCAGCCCGAGGGGCGCTACAAAATCATCACTCCTTTCCAAATCCCACTTACCACTTCGTGCCGATTGTAATTCCGCAATGCCATATTTTTCATAACAGCTGCATTTCTACTGCCTTGAGTCATTACATATTTGTCATTCTCTGTCAGATACTCAGCACTGTTGTTTATCAGCACTTATCCACTACTTCTAGTGTGAATTCCTGTATTCTATGCTCGCCTACCTCATCATTAAATATCATGACTGCCTATTTTTCCTTACCAAACTTGAAGCCTATTCTATCTCCCTATGTACCGCAGATGTCTATCAATTTCTGCAAATCGTCCTTGTTGTCAGCCATCAGCACTATATCATCAGCGTATATTAGTCCCGGAAAGACTGTTTGACCACTTCTCCGCAGCGCCCCCACGCCGCTGCGGTCGGCGCAAATACTAGAGCGAGAACAAAATCTGGGCGCGTTCTCCGCTTCGGCGGACTGTCAGTGTCAGTATCTAAATATATTATTACACCATGGGAACGCCGTAGCGGGTCATTTCCTTTCGTGAAAATATGCTATCTTGTTATGTGCTCTTTTAGAATCAAGCTTCGTTTTTCAAAACCATGGTTGTAGTGGTGGACGAGTCAGTGTCCAGTGTACTTGTGGGTATCGCTTCGATGGTGTTTTCGGCTGTGAATATCTCGAATCAAGCGAGTGAAGCGATTTCTGCCCGACGTATTTTCCTCACAGCAGGTAAAGGCTACCAATGGCTAGAAAAGAACCCATGCATGCCACTAGGCACACACGCGTCTTAACACATTGCATGGCGTGGTCGTAGAAAGCCTTCGTCTCCTGTTATTTTGGGTGCACTAAATTATGAATTAGTTTGTTTCCATAAATATACAAGTTTATGGAGGATATTAAGAAAAAAAAATTGCTAAAGAGCCACTTGATCAGTCCTTGATTAGTCTTGGCAGTAGCAGGAGAACCGACATAAGCATGCATTTCATGTGAAAATACCCCACGAAGAATAGTCTGCGCCGCGTTGGTTTGCGATAATGGAGTACAATCGGCGAACTTGCAGCACATATAAATTATCAACCCACCCGCTGCGATGAAGGAAGCGCGCAGGGGGCGAAAGCGGTCAATGGAACCAGTGGTAGCAGGCGATCTTCACGAGGTCGTTTTCTTTGAATCAGGGAATGCCGACAGCACAGCAGCGCCACCTCCCAAACGGCAGCAAGACTTTCATTTGAGCTAGTTGGTTGTAGAATGACATGGTTTACGCAAAAAAAAAGCGTACTGGCGCTAAAAGACGGATACAACAGTGCTGTCTTGTGTGTGTGTTGTCTCCATATTTTAGCGCCAGTACGCTTTTTGCATAAACCATGTCCCAAATGGCCGCTGCGGGACTGTTGGGCCGCCATCGAGTGAATCTGCTCCGTTCGCCACGGCACTATTCTTCGCTTTTGCTGCTCTAGACTGGCTTGTGGCGCAAATACCCGTGCCTATCCGTTGTTATGTCGTTCAGACATGCCGCAGTGCAGTCGAGTGCTGCCGTTACTTGCCTCGGTCAGCTGCTGCGGCTGGTCCGTGGTGATCACGAGGACGCACGTGTAGGCGGCCATAATGGAGAACTCGCAGCATATCTGGGCCACCACATCCGGGAACCCTGTGCTGAGGAGTGCAAAGGCATTACACCGGTTATTTTTCCAGTAAATAGTCACTTATAAGGCAAATTACACATCGTGTCAAGCAGCACTACATAGGGACAGCCTTCGCATGTGTTACTGCCCTGCATCATTAAGCTGATTTCGGACGAGCGAACAAAACGTATTTGAAAAATTACAGCGCGGAAGACAGGGACTTCAAGGGTAGAAAACACAGGACAAGCGCTGGTTCTCAACTAAAGTGTAATCACAGCAATCAGGCAAATATAAGCGAACAGGCAACAACCAAACAATAAAACCTCAAGGCACGTGCACTATGTTTAGTCAAGATAGTCAACCTCACTGTAACGCAGGAGCAGGGATGGTTTGCTGACGCACAATCTTGATTTCTTTCTCATCTTGTAGGCTTCTACGATTTCTCTGGTCAATTTATCGGGGTGTTTATACAATATGTCACTATAGTACAAACTACCCTTGTTTTCTACCCTTGAAGTCCCCGTCTTCTGCGCTGTAATTTTTCAGATATGTATTACCAACTCGCCCGCCTTGCTATCGTATTGAACTAAACGTGTCATACCGTGTCGCAGTGAAACGCTTGCCAGCATGAAAAACTTAGTCACCTGGTTCAAGATAAATTCACTTTGTCCTACTGGATGCCAAAGGGGTCATACGCCATTTAGGCCTAGATTTGTCAATAAATCCTCAGCTACTCTGTGCCTCAAAGACGCTGAACAGTCCGGACTAAAAAACGCACAAGACATGCGCAGATATCTAGAGAAGCTCTACTGATCTTCCAAGGTTACGCCAGCTAAGCGCTAAGTGCTTCACGTGGATCACACGCCCGGAGTGTCTTCGCGTTCACAGCAAACGCAGTGCGGGAGGAAGATGCGTAATAAAATTCGTTGCCCGCACGTTTTTGTCCTCCGAGGATGGATGTTGAAATTGTTTACAACTGATGGAGAAATTGCAAGTTGAGTGACATCTTCCTTGTGTGCAGGGATCACTCAGAGGCCGGGCAGTGCGTTTGCACTGTTCTCTGATGCCCGTACTCGTAACCGGAGTCCGGGTACAGTCGCCCATTTGACATCGCATTTTCTAACGATCCATTTCATCTGGCTGTGACGTCAGTCGTTACGAAGGCCAAGGCCGGTGGGTTCTCATATTTGTTTATTTTAAGCTGCACACTAATGCAGCGGCGCACTCACAGCAGTGAAAGAGAAAAGTGCATTGCAAAGAATGTGAAATGAACAGTGAAAACGGTGGAGTCGATGACGATGAGGGATAGAAGCAGTTAAAGGTAGAATAAGTAAGCAAAGCATCAGCTGCAGGATGAAGCCACATATAAACTGTCTTTTTTTGTGCACTCTTTTACAACATGCGGTGGTTCCTTATTCTACGACGATGCAACTGGTGTGGATTTACAGTGCACTACCCACCATGGATTGCGTGAATCGGTCCTGAGCGTCGTCAAGCGTCCTGGCTCACCGTTTAATGCCAGTGATGCCAACTTATCAACTTCTTCACGGACACGTCAGCGTGCCATCGACAATCAGGCGTTCTTCGCCAGTGAGCAAGAGGAGCTTCAGGATGCAAAGTCATCCAAACTGGCTGGTCTTTTCTGTGTAGGTCAGTAATAAGGAGCGTCTGACTCGTAAGTTACTCGTTGTGTTTGGTTGTGCGCCCTTTTGTAGCGATAGCTACATTACGGTAGCATTTCGAGCCTTCAGCGTGGCGGCGCCGCCACCCTATGGCTGCGGCGCCACGCTCTCACGTGATGCGGAGCAGCTGTTGGCGGTTCGGCGTCGTAGCTGATCACGTGCTTCGTCACGTGGTTGGTCACGTGGCCAAGTTCCACTCGGCCAGCTGTAGCTATGGCGTCACTCCAGGTTTAACCAAAGCTAAACCACCGGAAATTTTTTTTTCTGTGGTGCTATGCGAGTGTGTGGCGGATTGCTCTGACCCATTTTTCTTTCTTGTTTTCTAGCTGAATGGGGATGTGGAAACCCACCCGGCCCCTCTGTGCCTGAATAACTGGAAATCATCATCGAAAATCAAAAACTGTCAACTTTTTCAACTGAGCTGAAATCTATCGGGAAGAAGTTAGATACTGAGATATCCTAATCAGAGATGGGCAAATGCACTCATTTTTGCTTTTCCTCCCTCACCCTCGCTTTTGGAGCGATGGCCCTCCCTCACCCTCGCCCTCATTTTGAAAAGTTATCCCGGCCTCCTCACCCTCATCTTCACGTCGAAACGTTTGCTGGCCCTCCCTCGCCCTCGCCCTCACATCGTCAGCCCTCCCTCACCCTCATTAACAGTCGTTTTAAAACTATAGTTATGTTCTGTAGTCGGCAACTTCTCGCGACAGTACTGAGTAGCAAAATATAAGCAAGCCCTCAAGGCACTATTGAACAGGTGCTAGATGCTTATGTTGCTGTGTGTGTGAGTGTACGTACGTGTGTGTATGTTGCTTAAGCTAATACGTGAGACAAGACCTAGACAGTTACGAGTTGAGCTCCAAAATATCACTCCGCCTTTACTTCTGGCATGCAATACAAGCATATATGTGCACTGCACATCATTGTTTTCTTATCCACTGCTAGAATGAGTCAACGCGTTGTTGTGTGTGTACAAAAGCTCATGTAGCCTAAGAATATCTAGAAGACAATGCGGTAGCGTTTACCACGATAATTACAATACGTGCTGAGCGTTTGATGACGCTTCCACGCGCACGGATGGGAAATGATGAAGACTACGCTTTCAAACTACAGCGTGAGAGACTGGCAGTTTAACAGGCGTGAACACGGGCACGTGACAAATACGACGATATTGCAAGCACAGCTCGAGAGTTTGGCAGTTCGTACAGGCAGGGTGTTAAGATTTCGCCCAATTGATTGTTCATCTAAGGGAATCGTATGAACCGACCGAATTTCAGCTGGAGTGGCACTCCCTCTTGCTGACGTGCTCAGTCTTACCTCGCTTCTATAGTACTCTGCTGCTCTTGTCTTTTTGTGGTGTTTTGTGCCGTTTCTTAAAAGCTCTGTAAATAATTTAATTCATATAAATATATTACAGTTTCAATGTCATAAATACTCTGCTTACAAAAAGCCGTGGCGATGGCGTAGTGGTCTGAAGCAGCGGCCAGCGGCACTGATGTTTTCGCGCCGCCACGGGTTTGGATCCTGCTCCCCCAGCTATGAAGTTTTTTTTTTGTTCCATAGTGTCTTCCCCCAGTGCGATGTCAGCTTTCCGCTGCAGAGAGGCCCTTATGGTGTCGCTTAAAATAAAACATTATTCAGCCCACTTGAAAATCAAACGGGTCGCTAAAAGGCAGCATTTGGGCTGAATAAGGGTAAGCAGTAACTCCCCGAGTCTACTTCGAACGATTTCTGCGGTTGCCATTTTACTGCTCTAGCGCTTCCACTCCGCCAAAAAGCGGTCGTCTGTCTGTCTGTCTGTCCGAAGCCTGCTTCTAGCACGTTGGCCACCTTGGTCACGCGACGTTATGACGTCATCACAAGCTGCCCAGCGGATTGGGAGCAAACTGCCCACTGTGGCAGTTCAGTTATTCATCAGTCAGGACAGGTGCCTCAAGAAAGACATGGGTCTCACAATCCCCACCGATGGCAGCACTGCCATCACAGGGCTGTGGCGCGTAGCTTAACCGCTGCACCTCTCCACGGGGAGCGGAATCCGGACTCCCAGGGATCTGTGAATGTAGAGAATGGCCAATTCTACCGCAGTTCTACTCGAAAACAGTGAAACGTGCCATTGACATCATGTGCCTTGATTCAGCTCTAAAGAAATCGTGCTGTCATAATGTACAGGAAAGCTTTGACGCACAGATACAAAAGCTTAAACAGGCAGGCTTTCCTTCCCTGGTGATTAGCTCTGTGACGGAGGCATTGCTGCAAAAGGTAAAAAAAGAAAAAAGAAGAGCGAGGATGGTGAAGTGTCTGAAAAGAAAACCAAACCGGTGGTGATTCCATACTCCCACAAAGTTGCTCATAATCTTAAGCATTTTGTCATGAAATACAAAGTCCCGGTGGTCTTCTCTGCACCCAGAAAACTTGCATCGCTGTGTTGGAAGATTGGAAATGATAATTCAAAGTCAGCAGAATGTGAAATTAAGCATGCAAGCCCTTTTCTGAAATGTGCTGTGGGGTTAGTTTAAAGCATCCCGCTGACTTGTGAAAAGGTGTACATCGGCCAGACAGGCCGATGTATTAATGAACGCCTAACGGAGCATAAACGCTCGCTAAGAACTGGTACCGGATCACATTTGCTGCATTACTGCAAGGACTGCGGCAAAGAAGAGCAAAAAATTTGCGAAGCGAAGCTCCAAGAAACTCAGATATTATGTAGGAGTAAAGATAAGACTACCCGTGAACTGCTAGCAGCCCACCGGATTATAATAAGCGGGAGTTCCTATGTCAGCACCCCATCGCTGGTGATTCATAAGAATGAAAGTATTTTTTTAGATAAATTCAGAAAGTTTTGAATCACTTTTGTTTCCCCTCTGTAGTATCCTTCCCCTCGAACTAATCATTTACCTGTTGTTTGTTCTATTGTTTTTGTCCCCTCTCCTCCACGCCTTCCTCTTGGCTATAAATAAGCCGTTCTTGAATTCAATATACAGTTTCAAGTAGCGCCTGTCTCATGTCTTTCTTTTCCTGTGTGCTGTGTTTTTGTGCGCTTCATCTGCTCAAGCTACCGCAGTACAAGTCAAATCATGCAGTATCACGCAAACTTACATCATATGATATATCAACCAAAGTAAGCCAGTTCAGGACAAGCAAGAGCATAGAAAGTGTCAGTTCCCTACCATGCCTGCAAGAAATTTGGTTCATAAAATCAGCCGCGCGATTACGTGGTCACGCGCACCACCAGGGACATAAATAAACCAAGAAATATTCTTGCTCTTTGAAGAGCAGTACAACTTTTTCTTTTTTAGCACCTCGTACAATGTAAGGTGGAGGGGGGGGGGGCAGTCTGAATGAAAAAATTCTAAACCAACGTTGCCAACAGGCGTTGGTTTGACATTGAAATTTCGTACAAGGAATTTTTGGGCTTCAGACAGTTCCTTGAAACTTCACAGAGCTAAAATAGGACTTCGTTCCGGGAACTAGGTCTTAGTACTTGAGAATTCATCCGCTTTTCTATGTATAATTTCTACATGTTTTACTATACACTCTGATCATCTGACAGACTCGAGGCTGATAATGAAAATGTTTACTGCGGAACCATGGTTCTCGTTGGACCGGCGGCCAACAGCACGGCCCGGTCAGTGCCCCCTTCTTAGCGCACTAGATAGAGTGCTTCACCCAGGCCTTTTTAAAAATAGGCTATTTGAACAAGAAGAGTGATTCTTTGAGCATAGCATTGTCAGCGGTGTAGTACATCGTGGTGATGGAGAAAGCGTGCAGCTTCCCGCTTTGAATTCCCACGTTGTGCATTCAAAAACGAGAAACACGGGAAAAGGCCAAGGAGACGGAAAGAGCGCAAACTATCAACTGAGTTTATTTGTGTGAAGGTGTCTTGTATATGCAGAATCACAGCAAAAAGACAAGGGGAACATGCCCGATCAATTCGAAATAAAGAAGGAGCGAATCTGCCCGCTCATTGCCTTGCCTGCAGTGGATGCGAGCCTCTGCCTAAGAAGATAAAAATTCTAGGAAAAAGTAAAAACTAAACAGCGCGTGAGCTTTTGGAGGCCTGTCACATAAAAGAAAACGGCGATAAATGCATAAGCGACACATTTGTCAAATTGTACAAGAAGGAAAAGAATTTTCTGCGCACCTGTTGTTGATCAGGAGATGACCGGCTTTACCCCCCTTCTCATTGGCCTTGTCCTTTTGCTCTGATTCTGCCTATATAAGGAACCTTCACAAAAATAAACTCAGTTGATAGCTTGCGCTCTTTCCGTCTCCTTGGCCTTTTCCTGTGTTTGTCTCTTCTGAATGCGCAACGTGGTTCTTCAAAGCAATGCACCAACTAGCCCAACAAGAGGCTCCCCGCCTTTCGTGTTCGCCTTGTGTACCTCTAGGCTGCATAAACTACGTCTTCCCCACGAATCTTCACCCTAAGAAGTAGCGTTTTAAAACGGGCATTCATAGCGGGCTGCACAGAACGGAAATATTAGCCCGGAGTACGGTGCGGGTCATCACCCTCGCCCTCAGACAATGTATGTTGCCCTCCCTCACCGTCACCTCATCATATCTTCACTCCCTCGCCCTCACTTCAATATGTCTTCCCTCCCTCGCCCTCACCTCACAATGTCTTTCCTCGCCCACCCTCGTCATCACGAATTTTCATGCGTCCATCCTCCCTCACCTCACCGAATGAGATTCTCATGAGGTGAGGCTGAGGACGCCCTCATGAGGGCTCGCCCTCGTGAGGATGCCCATCTCTGATCCTAATAAAACCGAAGGCTAGCGTCTCTTGAAGAAAAAAATATAATCTTTTGCACAAACATTTTGATGCTACCAGAGCATATATGCCACCGCTCTTCGCCAGCGGGGCGAGGAAGTGACGGGGAGAAATGCTCCCGTATCTCGTTCCGTCCGGCCTCGGTGTATCCCTTGCCCTAGCGTGGGTGAACATTCGCTCGTACCCTTGCTGGTGAGTTGGACGACCTCGATTCCTCGGCGTATTTTGTTGCTAGCTAGCGTTATTGTTGTAGCAATAAATGTCTGTTAGTGTCAGCTAATGTGTCGTTCCTTTGTTCCCTAAGAGCAAGGGCCTTCGTGGTCGATGTGCGCTCGGTAGCGTACGCGATCTTCTTCTTATGTGGTTGAAGGAAGGATGCAAAGTGGGAAGACACGGGCTTGTCTACTGGAGGGCTAGCCTCCACGCCCACTGCCTGCGTGTCGTAGGAGGGGGAGGGGAAAAAGGTTGAAAGGAGAGGGTAGGCGCGCAGCTCAATGATCATGTCAGGTGGTCAGGTGACATGTGCTGCCCCCTCAGGCCTAGAGGCGGCCAGAGAGGCCGGTGGCCTCCAGGAAAAAGAGAAGGTGCCGGAAGGCCTTGGCAGGATGGTGGCCGCCGCGGAACAGAAGGTGGAGCGCTGAACAGCAGGGGAGGTCCAAGGAGCGGCAGCCCGCCTCCATGATAGTCCTTGCGGGCACAAAGGCAGGGCACTCACATAGGAGATGCTGGGCTCTCTCCTCTGAGTCGTTGCAGAGGGTGCACCCAGGGGAGGCGGAGAGGCCAAGGCGAAAGAGGCGGGAGCCGATGATGGCGCAGCCTACCCTGAGTCTTAGGAGGAGGCTGCGCTCTTTGCAATCCAGGCCAGCAAATGGGAGTGGACGTGGAGGATGGCATTAGCCACCCTGGGAACTGGGTGGTCGAAGAGGAGGTGGCGATCCACAATGCTCCTTGCCAGGTCCAAGGGGAAGAAGGTTCTGGAGAGAGGAGTTCCAGGGGAGTGTCCGCTTTGGCCAGGGAGTCGGCATCCTCGTTCGTTGCCCTGGACATGGGCCGGGACCCAGGTCAGACAGATGCGGGTTCCCCTGGTGCAAATTGAGCCAAGGCGCCAAGACAGCCTGCGGGCAATGGGGGGGGGGGGTCTTGAAGGTCCTCTGGAGGGCTGCTCTGGAGTCAGTATAGATGTCTGCCTTCTTGGCCGCAGGGCGTTCGCTCAAGATATCAGCAGCCAAATGAATGGCGGCCAGTTCGGCGGTTGTGGACGAGGCCACAAATGGGAGTCTGGCCTGTCTGCTCACGAGGAGCGATGGGGCAGTGCAGGCTGCAGTCGCAGATGGGGAGGGTCCTGAAAGGACGGAGCCATCCGTGAAGATGGGGACAGTGCCAAGGGGTTCGACCTGGAGAAAGCAGCGACCTCCTGTCGTAGGCCCACAGCAGCAGTGTTCCGTCTCGTCCGGGAACCAGGAAGGGAGAGATGGACCTCGTAGAGGTGTCCGAGTTCCGGACGAGGAGGGAGAAGGAAGGTATCAGGCTGTCCCCCAACAAGTTCTTCAGAGTACTGGGCCACCTGACCCATTTTGGAGTTGGGCCTGGTGAGAAGGCGGCCTGGTGAGAACGCGGTCGCCCCATCGGGCGCGTTGTGAAGGCGCTCTATGTGGCGGAGGGAGGTGCGCCTGGAGAGGAGCTCCAGGGGCCATGAACCTGCTTAAGCCAGGGTGGCAGCCACAGGAGAGGAGCGAGGGAGCCCCAGACATAGGCGTATGACCGCTCGCAGTTTGCGCTCAATGGCCAAGTGTGCGGCCCACAGTGAGCCGGACAAGAGGTAGAGCGTAAGTGAACTGCGGGACGGCCATGCCTTGGTATAGCTGGAGTCCCAGCCTGGGGGTGATCTCGTTGCCCTTGGCTAAAAGAGACCTTATGACCCCCTGGATCCTGGAGGACTGGGCCAGGAAATGGCGCACTGCCGGGCTCCATGTGAGTCAGACGTCGATGATGAGACCAAGGTGTTTCACCTTTCGGCTCCAGGTGAGGTCACGGCCACCAACGTGAAGGAAAGTACGGTCAGGGCGGGCACCAACCCTGGTGTTCAGGAGCATCGCCTGGGTTTTGGTGGGAGAGATGCTAAGGCCTGCACGCTCCAGGAAGGCGTCGACAGCATCGATAGCCCGCTGGGCATTCTTGATGGTGTGGACCCTGTATCTGCGGGGCCCACGGCACCAGATGTCAATGTCATCCGCGTAGATAGCCGCGGTTAAGCGGTGAGAACGTATTTATCTCCCCAATTAAAAGCCACACATCTGGTAGCCCAACGTGGAGCCTGTTCTTGGAACATTGGACGACTGTCTGTTAAGCGGTAACCGCATGAGGCGATATTCCTTCGCGATACGTCGCGCGATGACGCCGCCGTCGCCCATCGCTGCCGCTGGCGCAAACCGCACGAAGCGACGGGACTCGGCGTCGGAGCGGCGCGTTTTCAGTGTTGCTCGATTGCGGCCGCTTCAGCGTTCAGTCATATTGCGTTAATTAACGCGTATAACAACGCTCTTAAGGCTTCGTACAAGATAAAACACAATAAAACATTGAAAATATACTTAGATAATAACTTTATTTTTAGACTACACAAAGTCACGTGACGCAGAAAACTGCGCCCGAGGGACGCTGCGATGAGGCGCCAGGCGACATTCCTGCGTGTAGGACATACCCACAACACCCTTTACTTTTGAACTTCATTAGTAAGCATAGCTGCCATGGTGAGGGGTGCGTCGGCTGTTGCTCCGCGCGGAAAGTCCGCTGAAAAAAAAAAAGGTCGACTTTCGTGCACAAGACGGATCGGAAGTTTCTCACCCGCAAGGCCTACCGTCATTGGCTAGTCTCGCACGGCACTTCCCGGCGATGGGCGAAATTTCTTGCAAACCCAGAACCTGGGCGACGCGATGAGCGACAGTGCTTCGGCGACAGTGCTTCCCTGTCGTTGTCGGAGTGGTAGTTAGGCCTGAGGCCTTTCGGAGTTGCCTGCAGCACGTCAGAAGAGACACGACCACCGGACCATGTTTTTTAGAGGGGCCATTCGTTTTCTTTCTAACCTCGCACGAACTGAGAAGTCTCGTTAAACTCAAGAAAGGGTTTTGTCGACTCGAACTTTGCATTGGCACAGCCGCCCGACACGTTTTGCTAGCGAGTTGGGCATTGTGCCACGAGGCCCTTGCGGACCCGTTTCCCCTCCCGTGACTGACGTTAAAGGGGCCCCGAAACACAATTTCAGTGCATTGTTTTGCCTGTTGGTTGCATAGAATAAGTTAAAGTGATGCTATTAGTGTAAGTCCCAGCTCCTATACTGCGGTTTTTAATATTTTAATTAGCACGCAAGAACAAATTCGTGGCCCTGACAGTGTCGCAATACAGTGGCGGTTTTTAGCAGCGCATATGACATCACTTAGTGAGAGCTTGATGATTGGACAAAGAGTAAATATACTGCAAATTGTGTTAATAACTAGATATACGTTTTGTCAGGTTTTTGTGTTTTATATTATATTAACAAAACCAACTTGTGTGCCTTAGATAAAAGCACTGTAAGGCAAGTAAAACAACAATATACCACCAGAGGCTCTGGCTACTTTTTTCATCGAAGGACTTTGCGCCTCTCTATAAACATCCTAGGACCTAGCACTCAACATTTATGAATACTCTCTATGTATCTGAGAGTGACTTTGCGGAGTCGATCCGATCAAGCCATTGCACTCTATGAGCATTCGTTTCGGTCCCAAGGAAGGATGCATTCGTTTCACATTTAGCAGGCAGTGCGCATCGTCAGCTTGTGGAAGATCACTGGGTGGCAGCGCCAGATGGCGCCACATTCCCGTCAACAGCGCGCGCTCTTTGCTCGCCGTGACCAACCAGAGCGCTAGGAGCGACGGGCGATGGTAGGCGGTAAGCATTAGCGGTACGCGCTATGCTAAATGTGCCTGATATCTTGCGCAGGCTGTCATACCATCGCAGTATCTCGCGCTCGAGTTTGGATCCATAAGTAAAGGAACGTCACTGATCAGTGTTCCGTTCTGCGCCGTCGACGTGACGATGAAGCATCGCTGGGTCAGCTGGGCGTTCACATGGTTGTTGTAACCATGCAAACGGCGCTGCCAGCCTTGGCATGAACGAGTAACAAAGAACAGACAACCACGGAGTGCAAACTTCCGCCACGTGCTCCGATAGGCTGTTTTGATTGGTCCCACTAAGTGTCGTCATTGGGAGAGTGAAATGGGAATGGGAAGCTGCGCGAAAATCTAATTGAGGGCAGCATTTTGTTTGCTTGTATTTTGAAATTTCATCATTGAATATCTCCCGTTCCTATGCATCGATTCCCGTAATTGTTTTTGAGTCAGCATCTGCGTGTCATAAAGAATTCATCTGAAGTGTAACCGGCATTCGTCTAAGCGGTGTTTCGCAGCCACTTTAAAGGCACGCCGAGAGCGTTTCGGCAATTTTGCAGATCCGGTGGAGTCACCCAGGCTTGCTGTCTTGTGCACTTCGTCTCGCTGCCGCCTGCTGCTACGGAGCGGCCTGTATCCTGTTCGCCGCATCCATCCGAAGCGCTGTGGCGAAACCAGTCAGCGGTCGCCTCCGGCTGCTATTACCCTAGTGGTGGTTCAACAGCGCAAAAACACACACAGACCAAGTAGGAGACGAGACACACAAACCAGCGCTGACTTACAACTGATTTTTTACTAGGAAGAAGCACGTCATATATACGTTCACGAAAAAACAGCGCACATGCGCAATGTCAATAAGACACCTAGTGCAAGTACATGGTAAAAACCGCTTTAAACGCACGTGTGCATCCGCAGTACCGCTACCCGCTATGCAGCATATTGATTTCTCGAGGCGATTATGTAACAGATGGTGTACTCACGCATCATTCAGTTTTTCTGATAGTATGAAATGCCTCAGCTACTTCTCGAGTGCGCTGGTCAGAATGAGTGAATAGGACATCAGTATCATCAAAGAACGGCGTGCATTTGCACGTGAAACAATGTTTAGCTAGGTTGGTTTCTTTCTTTGTTAAAGAATTAGCGTGCTCCATGAGCCGCACGTTAACGCAGCGGCCAATCTGGCCTATGTATGTAAGGCCACAGGACAGGAGAATTTGATACACTACGCCAGTCTTGCAGGTAGCATATCTATTTTCATGATTTATGCTGCAAGCATTTCTTCTGCGCCCTTCATGCCTTCTTTGAACCGCCGCCCCTACTCTTTCTAGCTTGTTAGGTGCAGAGAACAGAAGCTTTACCCCTTGCTTGCTCCCCACCCTTTTAATCCGGTACGACAGCTTGTGGACACATATGGCATAACCACTACCCTTCTTCTCCCTTCTTCCGAACTGATTGATGATGATGATGCTAGGTTTTTAATGGCGCAAGGGCAACTGGGGCCAAAGAGCGCCAAACACAAGGTTTATGGTCGACTCGGGCTAAAATGTGTGCAGATGGTAAAGTTAAAACCAGGTGTATAGGGCCCAAGAGTACTGAGTATGTGCATGGTTATAGTTGGAAGAGGGTGTTTAAATATCTGGTGGAATGGCTTTAAGTGATGTAGCGCTTAAAACTTGTTTTAAAAGGAGTTATATATGAAAGACGAAGCCAGATAGCCTCAACCATAGTCCTTGAATGAGCAAGGAGGGCGAGGCGTCTTCTGGCAGCTATGGGTAAGCTCAGCACTCTCTTCAGCAATGAGGAGGTGCTGAGATTACTTTGAGTATGAAATCCCTCGTAAAAAACCTACATCAGTTAAAAATTTAAAAACCCTATCCAATGAGAACATGCGATGATCCCCTAAAAATAATGAAGGGTGCATTGGTACTTTAAATGTGTACAGTTCAGGGAAGTGATGTCGTCTTTGTGTATCCAGTCTGGGGCATGTGATTAATGTGTGGACAACCGAGATGTCGGCTCCACATCTCGTACATTGCGGTGCCGGAGTATCCTGTAGAAGATGTAAGTGTGTGGTGAATGTATGTCCTATCCTCAGTCTGCAGAGAGCAACTTCTTTTAATCTATTTTGTTTTTCCGTGGCATACCTCCCAGTCCGTGGTTTTATTGTGTGCAGTTTGTTGTCTGTTTCCTCATCCCAATCCTGCTGCCACTCTTTGCGAACTGCAGTCCTAATATATGGCCTGAGGTCCTGGTACGGGAGTTCTTTTATATCTATACTACTCAGTTCGGCACCTGATGCTGCAAGCCTATCAGCTTCTTCATTTCCGTTTATTCCACAGTGACCTGGTACCCAGCATACTGTAACTCTGAGGTTAAATGTGCATGCAGACTTAAAGCATTTCAAGAGGGAATTCATTACAGGGTTTTCCAGAAGACAGGGCTATAATCACACTTAAAGAATCTGAGTATATAACAGAGCTTGGGATTTTCTTTTCCAGGATGAATCTAACAGCCAACAGAATACCATGACATTCCGCAGTAAATAAGCTTGTGTGTCTATTCATGGTTTTTGTATCAGAAAACTGACTATTGTAAACTGCACATGAAACTGAGGATGTCTTTGAGGCATCAGTGTAAAACTCTCTGCACTGATATTTTGCTTGTAGGGATAAGAAATGCTGTTTTATGGCAATTGGTGGCCCATTCTTACCAACCTCACGAAAAGATGTGTCGCAGTCAACTGGATACACCTGCCAGGGAGCAATTGTGTCTTTAGTAGAAGTTACTAGAATGTTGGACACTGGTATGTTCATGTCTTGGACAAGTGTGGCGGCTCTAATGGGTAAAGGTGGGGTTTCAGACGGTCGGTTTGCAAACAGCAGTGTACTGGTTGGGTTTCGCAACAGCGCGTTGCATGGATGGTCAGCATGAGATAATGTCTTAGTAGCATACGTTATAGTTGTGTATTTCCGTCGTCGGTCAAGTGACCGTCGGTCCGCCTCAACGTAAAAGCTGGCAATTTGGCTTGTACGGAAAGTACCAGTAGCCAACCGCAGACCCAGGTGGTACACAGCGTCGAGCATTTTTAAGGTGCTTTTTCGTGCTGACTCGTACACTACTGAGCCGTAGTCTATACGTGACAGAATTACACTATTCAGAAGATTCAGCAGACAGTCTCGATCTGTACCCCAGGACTGGTGGGACAGAATTTTTAAAAAGTTCATTGATTTACTGCATTTAAGTCTAAGGTGTTTAATGTGTTTGATGAATGTAAGTTTTTCGTCGACTATGACACCAAGAAATTTGTGCTCTCTTTGGACAGCAATACTCTGCCCATTAAGTGTGATGTCGGGTTCAGGCCTAATACCACGTTTTTTTGTGAAGAGTACGCTTATAGTCTTTGATGAATTGAGTTTAAATTCATTTTGGTCTGCCCACTTTGCTACTTTGTTTACTCCTAGTTGTATTTGCCGCTCACAGATGGACAAATTACATGACTTGTAACTTATTTGTATATCGTCGACATAAACGGAGTAGGATATAGATCTAGGCAGGACGCTCTTTAAAGAATTCATTTTCACTATAAAAAGAGTGCAGCTCAGAACGCTGCCTTGAGGGACACCATTCTCTTGTATAAACTGCTTGGATATCGAATTCCCTACACGGACCTTGAATGTTCGTTCAGACAGATAACTTTGAATGGTGTACAGCATATTTCCCGAGATCCCAAAGGCGAACAGGTCACGGATGATACCATAACGCCATGTGGTATCGTAAGCTTTCTGTAAATCAAAGAAAACAGATAAACAGTGCTGCTTATGCGCAAAGGCATCCCTTACGTAGGACTCGAAGGCAACAAGCTGGTCAGTGGTTGATCGGTTAGCTCTAAATCTAGCTTGGTGCTGGTCAAGAAGGCCATTGATTTCAAGGAAATGCACAAGGCGACGATTTACCATTTATTCAAAGAGCTTACATAAACAGCTTGTTAGGGCAATTTGCCGATAACTGGCCGCAAGTGTGGCTCCTTTGCCTTGCTTTAATACCGGAATAATAATTGCTTCTTTCCAGGCTTTTGGAAGGTGTCCAGCAGCCCATATCTTATTAAACAGGCACAGGATAGTTTCAAGGGTTTGTTCATGCAGGTGCCTAAGCATTCCATATGTAACCCTGTCAGGACCTGCTGCTGTTGAGTTTCCACAAGTGTTTAAGGCCACTTTCAACTCTTGTAAAGTGAATGGGCTATTGTATCCTTCTACTGGTGGCCTTTTATTATTGTGAATAGGTTTGCGCTCCTCAGCTAGCTTGTATCTCAAGAAGGAATCTGTATAATGTGCTGAGCTAAAAGTGTATTCCAAATGTTTGCCTAGTGTATCTGCTTGGTGCTCCAATGTATCAGCAGCAGTGCTAACAAGAGGAATTGGATGTGAACTATGCCCTTTAAGTGCTTTTAGTCTACTGTACACTTTATGTGTATCTGTGCAAGAATTTACAGAAGAGAGAAATGATTGCCAGCTTTCCCGTTTGGATATATGCCGAGTACGGCTGCCATTTGCTTTAGCTCGCTTGAAGTTGACTGAGTTGCCAGCCGTAGGATAACGGCGGAATTTTGACCATGCATTATTTTGGTCATGACGAGCTTTCTTGCACTGCGCATTCCACCATGGCTTTCGTTTGTTGCATATTTTTCCTGATGTCTGAGGAATGGATTTCTCTGCAGCATCTATAATATGCAATGTGACCAAGGATTGGGACTCATCTATGCCTATGTTCGTTATTGATGAACAGGGCAGTGTTGAGAGTTCCCGGAACAGCTTCCAGTCAGCAATCTGTTCTTTAAACCTGATAGGATTATCTACCCTCGGATTTATATTTCTCATGTATTTTGAAGAAATGGGGAAGTGGTCACTTCCATAGAGGTTATTAATAACAGCCCACTCAGTAGCTGCCAAGAGCAATGGCGAGCCAGTAGCAAGGTCTATCGCCGTATATGAGCTTGTGTTCCATTAAAATGTGTTGGTTCTTTTCTATTGAATAAACATGAGCCAGATGATAACAGGAATTTTTCAATTAGCCTGCCTCGAGAATCGGTTCTATTACCTCCCCATAATGGGTGGTGTGCGTTAAAGTCTCCAACCAACACGAACGGCTCGGGTAGCTGGTCAATGAGTTTTTCGAGTTCATCAATTGACAGGCGATGATCTGGTGGGATATATAAAGAGCATATGGTTATTACTCTGCCGAAAGTTAGGGCTCGTATTGCCACTGCCTCTAAATCAGTAGCAAGTGGAAGACATTGGGAAGGAATTGAATTCTGAGCCACTATAGCGACGCCACCTGATGAGTGGGCACTGCCTTGCCTGTCCTTCCTGTATACTACATATTTTTTTAGAAAGTTTGCATGTGCTGGGTTTAAGTGTGTTTCTTGAAGGCAAAGTATGTTTGGATGATATTGCGCGAGTATTTCATATATGTCATCCAGGTTCTTAAGAAGACCTCTGCAGTTCCAGTAAATAATGCTCTCGACAGCCATATTTCTTAGCGAGAAAGCGAAGGCTATTGGGGTGTTATTTAGATGTCGCCACCTTTACAGGCGGCTTCACTATGATATGTCTTTTTGTTTTGAGGCGGTCCAGAGAGCTCCGCCTCTTTTTGGGGGACTACCTCATCGCCTCCGGCACTGAAGATCCCGTTGCCACCTCCATTGCTTCCGCTGGAGATGCGGAAGCAGACGTGGAGGCAGACGTGGATTTTTCAAGAGGGAAAGACTCCCTCTCACTTGTCTGTGTTTTTCCAGAGGTCTTCGAGAAGTTGACCCTTGGAACATCAAAGTTTAGTGCAGCCTGAGGCTGCTTGGTGAGGGGCCGAAGTGGGCCTGCATCAGCGATGCTGTATTGCGTGCCCACCGTGACTAGACGCCGCCCGGCCCCCCGGCGCGCTGCGTCAGCGTAGGATCTTCCGGAGAGAAGCGAGAGCTTCTTCCGGGCTTCAGGGAATGTGATATTTTCAGTTACTTTCAGTTGGATGATTTTTTTCTCGTTTTGAAATGTCTCACATGTCCGCGAGTACGCGGCGTGTGGCCCGTGGCAATTTGGACACTCTACTTGAGCGGCACTGCAGTTTTCTGTTGGGTGCTCATGGGCACCGGACTTCGCACATGTGAGTTTTCCCCGGCACGTTTTTGATCCATGTCCGTACTTTTGACAATTAAAACATCTTCTCGGGTTTGGAATGTATGGGCGGACTTTGCAGTGGATGAATTCTGCTTTGACAGCATCTGGTAGACAGGTACGTTCAAACGTTAACACGATGGGGGTTGTTACCACCTCTTCGTCGTTACGCCTTATGGTGATGCGACGAAGGGCAATGACATCTTGATCTCGGAAGCCTTCAAGGAGGTCTGAGTCTGTTTCACGGATTAGGTCGCGTTCGGATATAACACCTTGTACAGTGTTCAGGCTGCGGTGGGGAGAGATGGTCACCAAGAGGTGAGCAAACTGTTTTTGCTTGAGTAGAGTGTGCGAGTGGTCTTTCTGTGACACTTCGACAAGAAGGTCACCGGATGTGAGTTTTTTTGCATTGTAGTTTTTGCCTATAATTTTTTGCAGAGTCCTAGCAATGAGGAAAACAGATATGGCAGCAATTGGTTCATTGTCTACAAGCGAGTGGACAATCAGAAAGCGAGGAAAATGTTGAGAGTTGGGTTGAGTTCTGGCAGTGCTTTCATCGGTGCGGTTCCTTTTCAGGGACCGATCAGGTTTTTTAGAGGAAGAATTACTCATGCACTATGTATATAATGACGGTTCCTAAATGTCGCCTGTGGTTCACCGTCTTATTCACAGGAAGGTCCCGGAGCCCCCCGCCTGGTAAACAGACGGGGAGCCCTTCGGCCGGAGCTTGACCATGGCCCCGACCGCCACCGTTCATGGTTTCTACCCTTCACCTTAAAACCTATCGCCACGGTGCGGATGACAGCTTCGGTACGGGAACTAGGGTCCGTGATGGCGCCAAGCACCATCACCTTGAGGCTCAAGGTGCCCTTGAGGGCCTTCTTCCGAACTCTTTTCCCGCCCCGAGGTACTTGCAGACAATTTCAGGGAACGGCGGACTTTGTCGGCACTCGAAACGAGAACTGAGTCCGGGAAACCAGCTTCCCTACATCTGGCGGCCTGGGATAAGAGACTGGGCATCATTTTATGATAACAAGATTTCTTTACTGCCATGCCTAAGCATCCCGTAATGATACCACTTCTTACAAGCTTCGAATGAAAGGACCTGTAATTCAAAACAGGCTTTTCACTCCTAGGTGAATACTGCCAACAGACATGCTTGGGTTCGAAAGACAACTTTAAATCAAGAAATTGCAAGACTGTTTCCTGAGGGACTTCATGCATGAACCTCAGCCTCGATCCATTCCGTGCAAAAACATCAAGAACATTGGACACAATTTATGGACTCACGGACCCAGCCAGCATCAGGTAATCGTCCACATAACGAAAAATGCGTATACAACAACCGGCTAGATCAGTCTCAACATTCATATCAACCCGGCTTAGATAAATGTTGCTGTGATTGGGAGCTACCTTACCACCTATGCACACACCCGATTTTTGCATATAAAGTCAACCATCCGACTCAACAAACGTGTTACTCAGGTACTAGGATAACAGTTATAGAAAGGATCCTGTTGTGATTCCACACTCATTTTGGAACCCGCATTCATCGTTGTCCTCCGTAATACATTGCTAAACATACTGGATTAGTGCATAGTGTGGAAGAGAATAAAACAAATCAACCACATCTACGCTAAAACCATCACATTATGCTGGGCTCTCTCATTTCGGAGGAAATCAGCCGTTGCCTCAGAATTAGGTACGAGAAACGGATCCTTTACGCGAAGTGATGACAAATGTTTGAAACTAATGAGCGATACTGCTTAGACTTCCCCTTCGAACTAACGCATCTAGAAACGGCATCAATGCACTCTGACTCGCACATAGGTCGATCTGCAGCTGGGGATTTAGAAGAGACATCTCGTGCAAGCGCCAACCTTTCGACAGTCATCATACCCGATTATAGGCAAAACTTCGGTTCAAGACGTAAAGTTTGTGCATGCCTTGGATCCACGGCGATGTCTCCAAGTTCCAAAAGCTTCCCTCCCGCAAAAGAACGCCTCTTGGCTTTGGGAAGAGAAGGGCGGGCGAGATTCCGCAGTAAATCCGTAAGCTGGTCTGTGGTCCTACACAAATCACGAAAAACACACTGGTTATGGCGAGGTGTCCCGCTGGCGCATCTTGACCACAACACATCCTTGAAGAATCTTGCCTGGCGCGTCCATTCACTTCGAAGAATGTGCCCTCGTCTCCTACTTGGTCTGTGTGTGTTCTGCGCTGTTGAACCACCACTATGCATCACCAACTAGCACAATCTGCTGTTCTTCTGCTATTACCCTGACGGCTACTGCATAATCCTGGCCTGCAGTTTTCCAACGTGCCTTCTCTTCGCGATATTGTGGACACGGAGTCCGCGGGCCATGCGAGTCGTCCCAGCGGAGACCTTCACGCCGCCTTCGGAACACCGCGGAAGTCTGCGTGACCTCTGCTGCAAGACCTGCCTCAAAGACATGAAGACCTGGAGAAGGATCTGTAGCATGGACTTGATGGCGCGTGGGTCCATTTAAGGTAGAGGGGAAGTGGGGGCTAGTCCCGCAGTCCCCTTTTCGTTCGCTTTCCAGCGATGCATCGTGCAGCAGCAGCCTCGCCTCGAGGAGGGACGTATTCCCTGGTTAGTTACCTTAACTAACAGGAGAGAGCGCCAGCTTCGCAGCGCGAGAGCTGGCTTTCGAGCGCGCGGGAGAGAGAGCCTATTGGGATGGGATCGTCGGCGCGAGCGGACGTCTCGCGCGCGGCTCCGCTCTTCGCCAGTGGGGCCAGGAAGTGGCGGGGAGAAATGCTCCCCTATCTCGTCCTGTCCGGCCTCGTAATATCCCTTGCCCTTGCGTGGGCTCGTAACCTTGCTGGTGAGTTGGACGACCTCGATTCTTCAGCTTATTTTGTTGCTAGCTGGCGTTATTGTTGTGGTAGCAATAAATGTCTGCTTGTGTCAGTCAATGTGTTGTTCCTTTGTTCCCTCAAAGCAAGGCCCTTCTTGGTTGACGTGCGCTCGGTTGCGTACGCGATAACGGGGTGGGCGGGGCCTGGCGGTTTGGATCTGCGTCAACCACGATTAAGCGGGGAGAAAGTATTTATATCCTCATTTAAAAACCTCACAATTTCAATGAGAAAAAATTGGCCTTCTTAGAGATGCGAAGAAGTTGAAAGGTTCATTACGAGCAGTTTTTGTTCGGGCTAGTTGGCTCTTGCATGTCTTTCCTGGCTCCTCCTGTTTAAAATCTATGCAGCGCTTGCATTTTTATTCTCCTTCATTAGAAGTTTGAGTAATGTCATTATCTTGAAATCAAAAAAAGTACGAAAGCTAATCTGGTCTACCGCTCAGAACAGTTGAAAACCTGAGGATAAGGCGTACCAAAAATTTGCGAAGCTAGTTATCAATGTCGACACACATGTTTGGGAAGAAGAAAGGAACGAAGGACTCAAGCTCACCATATCGAATGAGGGTAAAGGTGATTCCGAAAGCCAGGATTGTGACAGCTGCTATGTTGCTTCATCATCGTGTCACGTAGCCGCTTGACGAGAGACACGAAATACAAATGACGAGTAGGTAAGGACAGACCGTTATGACTCGCTTCTTTCCACGCACAAAGCATCGGAAATAAGCCAGCCCACTTGGAAGTGCTCCTTCACTACCTGTACCCCCGCATTACGTTTTTGACAGGAGCGTGGCTAGATTCTGACATGCCTGCTGGACAGATTGTTCAACCCACCCACAGAATATTGCTATGCGATGCATTGGACAGACACGCGGAGGAGGAATCGCGATAGTACTTAAGCAGAGTATACCTACTGTAATGTCGCTGGGTATTCCTAACCATGAAAGTCTTGTATAAAATTGGTTTCTGTGGCAACGCTACATTATTGGGCGTAGTATGTCTGCCTCTTAACGCGGATGCCGCCTTTTTTGAATAGCTGTGCGATTAAGTGTAGCGCTTTCGGACTGACCGAGTGCAGTTTATTTTAGGCCACCATTTCAGCTGGCCTAATACTTACTGGCTTCGCATGAATACTATGGCTGGCATTTCTAGCCATTCTGTACTCCTTTTGGACATCGACCTTAGGTGTAATTTAACCCAGATTGTTCACAGATCAACCAGGACCATTACCTCTGTATACCACATTCTTCACCTAGCGCTCATCAGCTATGCCCTTGAGTGTAGTTCTGTTTTTCTTAAAGGTGTATCCTATCATAATCTCGTTTCCTTTGTTTTTTCGCTCTTCACTTATGTAGACAACAAAAAGCGTCCAATGTACTAAAAAATTTTCATAGAGATGATGACGTAAGATTTTTGTATTTTCTAGACAACCACCTTGACATTGTAGAAATTAACATCGTCATCATCAACCTGACTACACCCACTGCCGAGCAAAGGCCTCTCTCATGTCACTCCAATTAACCCTGTCCTTTGCCAGCTGCGCCCACCCTATGCCTGCAAGCTTCCTAATCTCATCCGCCCACCTAACTTTCTGCCACCCCCTGCTACGCTTGCCTTCTCATGGAATCCACTCCGTTACCCTGAAAGACAAGCGGTTATCCTACCTTCGCAGTACATGCCCACCCAAGCCCATTACTTCCTCTTGATTTCGACTAGGATGTCATCAACACGCGTTTGTTCCCTCACCCACTCTGCCCGCTTCCGGTCTCTTAACGTTTCAGCTAACATTTTCCTTTCTATGGCATTTTTGTTAGCCTCCACGTTTCTGCCCCGTAGGTGAGTACTGGTAATATACAGCTGTTGTAAACTTTTCTCTTGAGGGATATTGATAACCTGCTATTCATGATCTGAGAGAACCTGCCATATGCGTTCCATCCCATTCTTATCATTTTGGTTATTTCCCTCTCATGATCCGGATCAGCTGTCACTACCAGCTCTAATTATACGTATTCCTTTACCACTTCCAGCACCTCGTTGCCAATTGTGAACTGCTGTTTCCTTGCTAGACTGTTTAACATTACTTTGGTTTTCCGCATGTTAACTTTTAGACCCACCGTACTGCTCTGTCTAACTCATTGATCATGATTTGCAGTTCATCCCCTGAATGACTCAGCAAGGCAATGTCATCAGCGAATCGCAGATTATTTAGGTATTCTCCATTAACTTTTACCTCCAGCTGTTCGCAATTCAGGCCTCGGAATACCTCCTGTAAACATGCGGTAAACAGCATTGGCGAGATCATGTCTCCTTGCCTGACGCCCTTCCTTATTAGAATTTTATTGCTGACTTTATGGAGGACTATGGTAACTGTACAGTTCCCTATATATATCTTCCAGTATTTTGACATATGGCTCATCTACACCCTGATTCCGTAATGCCTGTATGACTGCTGAGTTTCTACACAGTCGAATGCTTTCTCATAATATATGAAAGCTTTATACAGGGGTTGGTTATATTCTGCGCATTTCTGTATCATCTGATTGATAGTGTGAATATGATCTATTGTGGAATATCCTTTATGAAAGACTGCCTGATCTTTTGGTTGATTAAAGTCTAAGGTTGCCTTGACTCTATTAGCGATTACCTTAGTAAATGTCTTGTAGGCAAAGTGCAGTCAGCTGATGGGTCTTTAAATTTTCAAGTCCTTGGCATCTCCTTTCTTAAGAATTAAGATGTTTGCATTCTTCCAAGCTTCTGCTATGGTCGAGGTTATAAGGCATTGCATATAAACGGTGGCTAGGTCTTCTAGCAGAATCTCCCCTCCGTCTTTCAACACATCTACTGTTATCTGATCCTCACCAGCTGCTTTTCCCCTTTGAATTACTCCTAAGGCTTTTTTTATTTCCCCTTTCGTTACGGGCGGGATGGCGCATTGCTGTGCCTACTGTCTGTATCATTAACTTTCTGATTACATTGGTTACTGTAGAGATTTGTGTAGAACTCTTCAGATACTTTAACTATCTTCTCCATATTGCTAATGACATTTCCCTTCTTGTCTTTTAGCGCATACAGCTGGTTTTTACCTAAGCCTAATTTCCTCTTCACCACATTTAGGCTACCTCCGTTCTTTGGAGCATGCTCGATTCTCTCCATATTAAACTTCCTTATGTCAGCTAACTTGCGCTTATTTTTTAACTTCGATAGCCCTGCTAGTTCTATTCTGTCTGTAGGGTTAGACGCCCTCATGATTTGACGTTTATTAATCAGATCTTTCTTCTCCTGACATAAATATACACTCGGCCAAAAGTATCGAGGAAAAGGAAACACGACATTTCGGGGCCTGTACGGGTCCCTTGATCACATAGAGCGCTGCATGGAACGACGGTGGCTTAAGCACGGTTAATATTGCGTAGTGTTCGATTGTAGATCTCTGGAAGATTTCCACGCGTCCTGTTAAGACACAATACCCTTTGTTGGGCGAGTTGGTGCTTACGATGATCCATAACAGCGCGACAGACAGGAGAGAAGAAAGAGGACAAAACACACAGCGCTGACTCACATCAAAAACGTGTATTGGCCGCCAACCACTATAAATACTGCCCTGGTGGCCGGGAAGAATAGGAGCACGCTTGACTTGCGTGACATTCAAAATCACCAGTACATCAGGCACATGTAAACAGGTAAGAGTCATACGTGGGAAATATCACCGCTACAGCGGGCACAAGTGTGCATTCACAATCAAGGTAACGGTTTTCCTTATCTGACAGTGCTACAGAGGGAGTACCGATACATTGGTCTGAGGTCCAAGCTATCAAGTGGGCTTCTATTATTTCCCTAGCTAACGAGTCGCAGTTCTTTTCTATCACAGAGAGTGGAATACAGGCTGTTGAGTCGTCATCGTATTCGTCGTCTTCGTCACCTTTGCAGTATCTGCAATGTTTTGCTACGTGGCCTGTGATGGCTACAAGAGAGACATTATATTCGTGCTCCTTCAATCTTTCGTTAACATATCTGCCAGTTTGGCCGATGTAACACTTGCCACATGACAGACGCAGAGAATAAACAACTCCTTCCTGGCAAGACACGAATTGTTTCGCGTGCCTTATCAAGCAGCTGCGCGGTTCTCTTTCCACTGCATTTACTTTTCTGACCACACTAGACAGTCGCTTAGGCGCCGAGAAGACCACTTCATTGCCAGCATGTTTCCCAATTCTTTTCAAGTTGTGCGAGATTTGGTGCAGATACGGTACCACGGCAATGCTTTTCTTTTCCTCTTGTCTCGCTTCACCTATCCTATCAAATCATAGCATTTTTTTGAAGCGATATTTATTGCCTCAGGGCATAAAAACTATGAAGTGAGAGATGAGTAAGATGATTATATAAATGAAAAAATGTGGGCTGAATTACGAAATCAAGAAGTGAACGATGATATGGCCCCTGTGTCCAGGCAATATAGCAATCCGGAGCTTTTTCTTCAGTCTTCCTGCAACGGAACCTAAAAAGTCTGCATGATACCCAGCCTTTGTCAGGCGGAAAAGTTGGTTGCATACCCTCTTCGGTTTGTGCCTGTCATCGCTGCTGCGTCGCGCATAGCAAGAACGCTCGGTTTTTGCATCCGCAAGAAAGTCCCCCTGCCCGAAGTCTTGGTTTTGTTGGGTGGCGTTCAGCCTTCTTCCGGCCACGGAAGAAGACTGTGCAAGTTGCTCAGAGCGGATTGGCAGCAACGGGCGCGAGTGTACAGGGAGCATCTCAAGCTTCGGATGCAGCTATCCGTGGGGCCGGTCCACTCAAGCAACCAACGCCATCAGCTGTCACGGTGTACCGACTGTACCACAGAGTTCCTTTGACAGCAAGCGCTTTCCGGCTTTGGTGCGCTGCTACCGAAGAAGGATGCACCTGCCGCACAACAGATCTACATCACTGAGAGCGTCCCGTTTCCTGGATACGTCAGGAAAGTCCTGAGCCTGGGGCCCAATTTTGCAGTGGAGACAAAGAGATCGAGACCTGAACTTCTGGCCATGTTGTGGCAAGTTGCTAAGCAGGCCGACAAAACTGAGGTGGACCGATGTATTTCTGAAGGTGTAGGCGTGTTAACAAGGTATAGGTCGTCGGGGAAGAAGCTACCTCTGCAGAGGACAATTAGTTGGTTGAAAGATGACTCAATCTCGCTCCTTCCTGTTGACAAGGACGGACGTTTCGTTGTTCTGAACAGGCGTGTGTATATGTCAAAAGCATCGGAAGCTGTTCTTGCTGTGTTTGACAAACGCAATGATGTCTCAATTGCCAAGGTCAGGAGCAAGGCAAAACTTGTCAATAAGCTGAAATTAAATACTCTGTCAAGAAAGATACACACCAGCTCTAACTCCTTGTTGGAATTGTTTTTCACAGCAAAAACCCATAAACCAGAGTGGCCGTTTCGCGTAATTGCCTCCGAAATTGGAACATGGCAGCAGCATGTAGCGAAATTCCTGCAGAAGAAACTGAATGTTTTGTCAATTGATCCTTTAAAAATAAATCGCTCCGACGACATGATCGCTTTCTTGAAATGCAACTACAATAAGAAGCTCCGTGGTTTTTCAGTCGATATAAAGGATCTGTACTGACCTTGCCTCAAGCAGAAATTCTGTCATCTGTAAATGACCTTATTGACCAGTATGGTGCTATAGCGTTTCAGAATGAGTGCGGAATTTCCACTGGCGGCTTCCTCGAATCGCTTTCACTCTATCTTGTCTCGACGTTTGCCGAATGGGAAGGCGAGGCTTTTATTCAAAAAGAGGAAATTTGTATTGGTTCGTGTTTAGCACCTTTTCTTAGCGATGTGTTCCTAGCTGCACGCGGCAGAATGTTGAAAGAGCGTTTTGACAGGTCCAGTGTTTGTCGCATTTTTATGTTTATGGACGACTACTTCGTGTTTTTATACTGTGAAAACCTCGATTGCGAGCAGCAATTGCATGACGTTGTTTCGGTATCCCTCGAGTGCCGTAATCCATTGATTTTAAACACGAAATACCAGTGAATGATTTTATTAGGTTTTAAGATCTTTCGCTTCATGCCACTTCATCTCATGTTTGCTTGGCTTTTGAGCCCCGTGGTTCAAAGCCAATCTTGCCTTTTTCATCGGCTCATTCTAAGCTGGTGAAGAGAGCCATCGTTTATTCTGTGCTTTACAACGGTGTTAATAAGAAATCTTGTGTGCACAGGCTGGAGCACAGCTTCTGCAGCCAACTTTCCCGCCTGACAAAAGCTGGGTATAATGCAGACATTTTAGATTCCGTTGCAGGAAAACTGAAGAAAAAGTTCAAATTTGATAGGATAGGTGAAGCGAGACAAGAGGAAAAGGAAAGGGTTGCCGTGGTACCGTATCGCACCAAATCTAGCACAACTTGAAAAGAATTGGGAAACAAGTTGGCGTTGAAGTGGTCTTTTCGGCGCCTAAGCGACTGTCTAGCCCGGTCAGAAAAGTAAATGCAGTGGAAAGAGAACCACGCAGCTGCTTGATGAGACACGCGAAACAATTCGTGCCTTGCCAGGAAGGAGTTGTTTATTTTCTGCCTCTGTCATGTGGCATGTGCTACACCGGTCAAACTGGCCGATGTGAACGAGATTGAAGGAGCACGAATATAATGTCTCTCGTGTCACCATCACAGGCCACGAAGCAAAACGCTGCAGACATTGCAAAGATGACGAAGACGAGGAAAACGATGACGTCTCAACAGCCTGTATTCCACTCAACAATAAATGCTCTGTTATAGCAAAGAACCGCGACTCGCTAGCTAGGATAATAATAGAAGCCCACCTGATAGCTAGGACCTCAGACCTATGTATCAGTACTCCCTCTGTAGCACTGTCAGATAAGGAAAACCGTTACCTTGATTGTGAATGCTAACTTGTGAATGCAAACTTGTGCCTGCTGTAGCGGTGATATTTCCCACGTATGACTCTTACCTGTTGACACGTGCCTGATGTACTGGTGATTTTGAATGTCACGCAAGTCAAGCGTGCTTGTATGCTTCCCGGCAACCAAGGCAGTATTTATACTGGCTGGCGGCCCATAAACGTTTTAGGTGTGAGTCAGCGCTGTGTGTTGTGCCCTCTTATCTCTCTCTCGTCTGTCGCGCTGTTATGGATCATCCTGTTAAGCGCATGCTTCGTGCTATGTATATGAAAAGATTCTAAATGAAGGCGCGATGATAAGTTTTGCTCTCTGACAATGACTGATGCAGCGTCCCAATCGATGGCGCGTCCCGTTGATACGCTGTGTTCCGCCAAAGCATTAGATGTGCATTAGATTAGACCTGTTGAAATGGGAGGCGCGGGGGATCGATAGGCTGCAGGAGCCCGGATGGTTTAGTCGGCGGCGTCTTCCGGCGCTGACACTCAAGACAGGTTCGCACATAGCGGTGAACAACCGCAACAAGCCTGGGCCAGTATTACTTGTGGCGTATGCGCGCTAACGTGCGGGAAATCCCGAGGTGGCCCGAAGGAAGGTCGTCGTGGCACGCACGCAGAACTACGTCACGAAGCGTTGTTGGCACTGCGAACAGATAGGCAGTGCCCGTTGGACCGTAGTTGTTTTTGTAGAGGACACCATCGCGTAAGCAAAACGATAACAGTACGCGCTTGAAGAGTCGAGGTGGAGGTGGAGCGGTTCCTTCGAGCTACTCGATGAGGGGCTGCACTTCGGAGCCGTAGCTCCGTTGGCGGGCAAGGGTGGATGCGGTGACAGCACCTAGAAAAGCGGAATCGTCGTCGGACTCGGCCGTAGGGCAGGGAATAGGAGCGCGGGAGAGACTCAGCATCACTGTGTTTCTGTCCGGACTTGTGCACGATGGTGACATCAAATTCTTGTAAGCGAAGGCTCCATCGAGCAAGCCGCCCCGAGGGATCCTTAAGGTTCGCCAGCCAACACTGTGAATAATGATCGCTCAGACCCGAAACGCGTGGCCATACAAGTACGGTCGAAATTTCGTAACTGCCCAGAGCACAGCCAGACATTCGTTGTCCGTGGTGGAATAATTGACTTCGGAACGGGATAAAGTGCGACTGGCGTAAGCAATCACGCGTCCTTGACCATCCTGCCGCTGAACAAGGAACGCACTGAGACCAACGTTACTGGAATCAGTGTGCAGTTCCGTGTCGGCCCCTTCGTCGAAGTGGCCAAGCACAGGCGCACAGTGGAGAAGGGACTTGAGTTCCGTGAAGGCTCTTTCCTGGTCCTGGCTCTAGAAGAAGGGTTCAGCGTCTTTCGTCAGGCGGGACAGAGGCTCTGCTAGCTTGGAGAAATTGTGAACAAAGCGGCGATAGTACGCGCAGAGGCCCAAGAAGCGACGCAGGCTCCGTTTGTATGTTGGTTTGGGAAGGCAGCTACGGTGGCCGTCTTTTCGGGGTCTGGACTAATACCTCGAGCGCTGAAAATGTGACCAATAAACTTTACCTCATGAAACGCAAAGTGACATTTTTTCTGGCTTGAGAGAGAGAGACCAGCGAAACTTATGGCCTCGAAAACAGCACGATAACGTTTCAGGTGCTCATCGAACGTGTCAGAGATCACGACATCGTCGAGATATACGAGGCACGACTGCCACTTCAGGCGAGACAGCACGGTGTCCATCATTCGTTGGAATGTGGCAGGGGCCGAGCACAAGCCAAAAGGGAGCACCTTAAACTCGTACAAACCGTCAGGAGTAATAAAGGCGGTCTTCTCTTCGTCGCGTTCGTCAACCTCTAATTGCCAATACCCACTGCGGAGGCCAAGGGACGAAAAGTAGGTGGCATGACGCAGGCGGTCTAGGGAGTCATCAATGCTTGGAAGAGGGTACACATGCTTTTTCGTGACGTTATTGAAGCGTCTGTAATCCGCGCAGAACCTGAGGGTGCCATCTTCGTGACGAGGGCAACAGGCGATGCCCAGGGGCTCGTGGACGGTTGTATAACGTCGTCCTGGAGGATTTGTGTAACTTGGCGGCGGATGGCGACACGTTGTTTTGAAGGCACCTGATAAGGGCGCTTGCATAGTGGTCTTTGGTCTTCAGCAACGATCATTCAGTGCTTTGTAAGTGGCGTATGTCGCACCTTGGAAGTTATAATGCAAAGCAGTCGCGGAAGGAATAGATGAGGTTTTCACGCTGCGTTTCTGACTGGCCAAGAGGAGCGGATTTACGTCGGTCGGAATGGCTGTAGCCGTTGCATCGTCGAGGTCTGACGTGGTGGACAAAGAGCACTGCCTGGTACACTCTCTAATCTCTTCAAAACAAGCGACGACCTCTGCCTTCGTTAAAAACTGCGGTTCACAGGTAAAGTTGGTGACTAAGATGTCGGTGTGACCGTTGGCAAGCTCTACGAGGCCTCGAGCTACTCAAACTTGCTGAGCGAGGAGCAGCGACATGTTCGCTTCAGCGATGCCAAGAGTGCCAGTGCTGTCATTACACTCGACTGTGACGAACTTGCTGGCTCGCGGAGGGATTGTTATGTGGTCGTCACATACGCGCAACGTTACTCTGCTGGGATCGGGGTTGGGTGTCAACGGCTCGCTGGGCGGAAAAAGATATCATGAGCTCCCGAAGGTCAACGACCGCACCATACTCTTGAAGGAAATCTATGCGCAGAATGAGATCTTTTGAAGAGTCACGTAATACGGCAAAGGAACCAGCGAAAGTAAGACCGTTTATCTGGAGTCGACAGGTTCAGACGCCGATCGGCGTCACTACATGGCCACCGGCGGTGCGGATCACGGGTCTACACCAAGCGTCAGAACCTTGCGGAGAGTCGTGGCGTTAAGAGCCTGCTCATCACAGAAAAATCAGCGCCGGTATCGACGATTGCGGTTACTTCATAACTGTCGGCAGTTGCTAGAATTTTAGTAGAAACTAATCGTTCGCAGCACGTCGGTGAGGTCGTCGGATAGGTTGGTCGCCGCTCGGGCCGTCGCGTCGAATCGTCGGGTGGAGGCTTTTGACTCTGTGCAGTGGCGGCGGCCCTACCCCCGGAGGACGCTGTCTTCAGTTTTCCCGGCGAGGGGACGTGCCTGGGAACTGACCAGAGGATGAGGGCCGACTGGGCGAAGCAAAGCGCCTCGGGGACAGCGATCACGATTGGCGCCGGTGCGAGGTCGGGGGCAGCACCTCAGTGGCCAGGTACTCCTCCATGTCTTGCGGTCCTGCGGTCATAGCGCGGTCGGGGTGCGTCCAGTGGGAATCCTCTCAAACCCATCCGCCGGTACGAACAATTCCACAGAATATGGCCGGGCTCCCCAGAGTGGTAGCTGAGGGAGCGATTTTTGGTGTTCTCCATACGTGCGCTTTGCTGAAAGGAGGGCACAGGTCCTGCTGCTGCTCGACGGGACGCAGGTAACGATGGGGTGCTCGTTGTCCGGCAACGGGGCGAAACGCTTGCGGCGCTGGGGCACGTCGGCGCAGGGCATCGCTGTAGGACATCTCGTGCGGCTCCGATAGTGGCGCTGGTGGTGGCTGCACCGCTCGCCGGATTTCGTCCAGAGGTAATCGCCTGTAGAACTTTAGCAGATATTGCCAGGTGGTGCTGAAGCAAAAAGACGTTGACGTTCCTGGCGCGCGGATTGAAGGACGTTGAAGTTCGCCGTTTCTCCCACCGAAGGACGTGCGGCAGAGCCCTCTCTTGCCGGATCCCTGTCTTGTCGCCAACACCGTGAAAATCTGGTGGAGGTGGAATTGATCTCATGTCCCGACCCCAACGGTTAGCCGGCGCTCCAGTCCTATACCCGTCAAGGCGCCCGTCCACCGTGCTCGCCGCTGGATTCGAGGCTTACCAGCCGAGACTGACCATCGGGTATGTCCTCGGACCAACGTGGCACCGCCTCAATGCCTGCCGCGACCACCCCAATGCCTGGGGCGGCCACTCCCTACTTCAGGCTCCAGAACCCCCGCATCCCGAAGTCCTTCCACGGTGACATCTTTGAGGACGTGGAAGACTGGTTGCAGCACTACGAGAGAGTTGCCGCATTCAACCAGTGGGATGACGCCGCCATCCTCAGAAACGTCTACTTCAGTCTAGACGACGGCGCTCGGACCTGGTTTGAAAACCGTGAAGATCAGTTGTCCTCTTGGAGTGAGTTCCGGCGTCGTCTCCTAGAAACATACGGCAGCTCGGATCGTCGCGAACGGGCAGAACCCGCACTGCTATCTCGCGTTCAGCTTGCAAATGAAAACGTTGCAGCGTATGTAGAGGACATGACGCGCCTCTTCAGGCGCGTGGACCCTGCAATGCCCGAGTACAAAAGGTACGCCATCTCATGCGTGGCGTTATAGAGCAACTTTTTGCTGGCCTTTTCCGCAGCCCCCCGAAGACTGTCGCCGAGTTTCTCACTGAGTCTTCCACGACTGAAAGGGTTCTTCAGCAAAGAGCGTCCGCGTGCGATCGACCCGTGTCCGCCGCCTCCGTTTCCGGCGAGTTACCATTCCACGGCACCGACGCCTCCTTGCTACGCGATCTCATACGTTCTATTGCGCGACGAACTCCGCGAGCTGTACGGGGCCCCTCCCACAGCTCCAAGCTCCATAGCGATCTTTCTCCGCGAGGAGGTGCAGCACGCGCTCCGGCCATCCTTTCTTGCCGATTAGGCTCGTCCATCCCCTCCTCCTGTCTCACCTGACCGTCGTCTCACCTACGCCGAAGCCCTGCGATGCCCTGCTCCGGCTTCGGCGTCCTTCGTTCCGGCTCCTGCTGAAGTGCCGGGGCCGCCTGCACCCGTGCTGCAGTACGCGGAAGCTCCCCGACCATCCGCGCGCAAAGCCGACATGTGGCGCACATCCGACCGACGCCCCCTATGCTTTCACTGCGGCGAACCAGGTCACCTGCATCGTCACTGCCCCTACCGCCGTCTGGGCCTCGAAGGCTTTCCCGCCGATTCTCCTCGACCGCGCTATGGCGAACGACCCCGGGCCATCGCGGATGAGCGTGCGACCTCCCATCGACGCGCACACGACATGCCGACGCCTTGATGGTTCCAAAGTCCGCGGTCACTGTTCACTCCGACAAAGCGACGCTTCCTCGACACAACGATGCTTCGAAGGTCTCAAGGTCCACAGTACCCGCTAGCTTCGACACATCGACGCTGGCATATGACGGCGCCTCGACGATTACGATGCCTGCGCTCTCTGGTCCCTCCGATGCACTGACGCCATAAAAAAGCACACACCACACTGACGAACTCTCGGTGCCAAAGCCTGCAGACAACGACGCCTGTGCCCGATCATTCTCTCCGGAGCCTCCAACTCGCGAGCGGCTTTCCTTAGACATACCTGTGATACTGGATGGTCCCCACGTTCGAGCGTTATTAGATACTGGTGCCGATTATTCAATTCTAAGCAGCCAGCTCGCCACCATTCTCAAAAAGGTTCTCACGCCATGGTCTAGCACACACGTTCGCACTGCGGGCGGTCATCTGATTGCATCTCTCGGAATGCGCACCGCCCGAGCTCAAATCCAGGGGCCCACATTTGTTTGATGTCTTGTTCTGAATAACTGTTCACGCGACCTCATCTTAGGTGTCGATTTTCTGCGTGAATATGGGGCTCTTATTGACCTATGCGATAACAAGGTCACGTTTTCAACTGAGAATGTTGTCGCCCTCAGCAATGCACCGCGACCAAGCCAGACGCTTCGAGTTTCTACGGACACTGTCACCCTGCCGCCTCGAACCAGCGCCTTCATTACGGTTGAGTGCGAATCATTTCAGGACGGTGACGCCATCGCCGAAACCAACCTTTCATTACTGCTGACGCAAGGCATGTGCGTGGCCCGCAGTCTGATCCATCTTAATAGTGACCACTCACAGGTACTTGCTACCAATTTTACGCACGAGCATCGGCATCTTTTTCGCGGCACTTCCGTAGCCTTTGTCGAACGCATCTCCGCTGTTTCCGAGTGCTTCTCCTCAGAACCCGTGCAGCCTCCTTTCTCCCTCGAGAGCCTCGATGTCAACTCAGCGCTGTCAACCAGCCAACGGGAGCAGCTGTGTGCACTATTGCTCGAATTCAGAGAGTTTTTCGCCTCCTCTACGAAAGTGCGTCAGGCTACCATAGCCAAGCACCACATCGTGACGTACGATGGCGTACACCCAATCCGTCAAAACCCCTATCGCGTATCGTCTACAGAGCGCGAAGTCATGAAGTCCCAAGTTAAGGATTTGCTCGAATATGACGTTATCCAGCCTTCCAAAAGCCCATGTTCCTCGCCAGTCGTCCTCGTTAAAAAGAAAGACGGCACTCTGCGCTTTTGCGTCGACTACCGGAAGCTGAGCGCAGACACGAATAAGGACGTTTACCCATTGCCACGTATTGACGACTCTCGATCGACTGCCTTCAGCGCGCTCGGTATTTTTCGTCCATCGACCTTTGTCACTCAGACGGCTTGATGAATTTAAAGTTCTACCTTTCAGTCTTTCTTCTGCGACTGCCACTTTACAGCGGATGATGGACACTGTCCTTGCCGGTCTTAAATGGCAATGTTGCCTAGTCTATCTCGACGACGTGGTGGTTTTCGCCCACTCGTTTAGTCAACATCTTGAACGCCTGCGGATGGTCCTCGAAACCCTTCGTTCAGCTAACCTCACATTGAAGCCCCAGAAATGCCATTTCGGTTACCAGGAGCTGAAATTTTTCAGCCATGTCGTCAGCGCCGCCAAGGTGAACCCCGATCCCGACAAGCTTGCAGCAGTTGCGGAATTTCCACCCCCACGTGACAAGAAAGCTCTTCGGCGTTTTCTAGGGATCTGCAGTTACTATAGGCGTTTTATCGAAAATTTCGCTCACCTCGCAGAACCGCTGACTCGCCTCACCCGCGACGCCACACCTTTTGTTTGGTCCCACGAGCAAGACGTGGCATTCGCCAAGCTCCGCCTGCGTCTTCAAACGCCGCCCGTTCTTGGCCGTTTTGATGAGCGGGGTGACACTGAAATTCACACCGACGACAGCAACATCGGCCTCGGCGCGGTTCTCGTGCAACGCGAAGATGGCGTTGAACGAGTCATCGCTTATGCAAGCCGCGCTCTGTCGCGTGCAGAGATTAACTATTCCACGACAGAAAAAGAATGCCTCACTATTATTTGGGCCGCTGCGAAATTTCGCCCCTATCTTTATGGTCGCCCTTTCAAAGTGGTCACTGACCACCGCTCCTTGTGTTGGTTGGCCAACCTGCATGACCCGTCTCGACGCCTGGCGCGATGGAGCATACGCCTGCAGGAGTTTGACCTCACCATTGTCTATAAGTCCGGACATAAGCATCAAGACGCCGACACCCTCTCTCGTGCGCCTGTCGAACTCGCTACACCCGACATGGAAGACGACATCAGTTTCCTTGGGGCGATCCATTCTTCTGATTTGTCAACTCAGCAGCGCGCCGATCGAGTGTTACGACCCCTCATTGATTATCTGGAAGGTCAGCCGGCCATCGTTCCTAGATCTATTTATCAGCACCTGTCGTCGTTTTCCCTGCAACGAGGCGTGCTCTCTAAGAAGAACCCCGGTTCCAGTTCGCGAGCGTACCTCCTCGGCGTGCCGACAACACTTCAAGAGGAAATACTTTCTGCGTGCCACGACGAGCCAACCTCTGGCCATTTGGGATACTCTAGCACGCTTTCCAGAATACGCCAGCTGGTCTACTGGCCCAAACTTGCCACTGTTGTTAAACACTATGTGCAGAGCTGTCGGCAATGTCAGCTCCGTAAGGCCCCGGCCGCCAAGCCTCCGGGGCTCCTCTAACCTATTGCATAATCACGTTCCCCTTTCGATCAGGTCGGCATGGATCTTCTCGGCCCTTTCACTTTGTCATCGGGTGGCAACCGGTACATCATCATTGCCACAGACTACCTCACTCGATACGCCGAGGCCAAAGCCTTACCTCGTGGCACAGCGTCTGAGGTTGCGGATTTCTTCATGAATCAGATCGTACTTCGGCACGGCGCCCCGACCGACGTGATTACCGACCGAGGGACCTCATTTACTTCGCAGATGATGGCCGAATTTTTCAGCTAAGCGGTACGACCCCCCGTAGAACTACTGCTTACCACCCGCAGGCAAATGGTCTGACAGAGCGGCTTGATAAGACCATGGCGGACATGCTGGCAATGTACGTCGATGTGCAACGCAGGACTTGGGACATGATCATGCCGTACGTGACATTCGCCTATAACACGGCAGTTCAAGAGACGACCACTTTCACACCGTTCCGCCTCCTCTACGGCAGGGAGGTTCAGACGATGCTCGACGCAATGCTCCCTTGCGCAACTGATGACCAACTTTCTGCTGACGCTGAAGAGTTTACCCACGAAGCCGAGCAGGCTCGTCAGCTACCACGTCTTCACATCACACAGCAACAAGATAAAGACTCACGCCGATACAACCTCCGGCACAGACAAGTCTTCTACAATCCCGGCGACCAGGTTTGGGTATGGATACCTGTGCGACGGCGAGGCTTGTCCGAAAAAATCATTTGCCGCTATTTCGGTCCTTATAAAGTCTTGCGGCCCGTCAGTGACGTTAATTGCGAAGTGCTACCGGACGCGACACTTTCACAGCAGAGAAGCCGTCGACTACCCCGTCCAGAGATCGTCCATGTTCTACGCATGAAGCCGTATTTTGCACGGTGACCCCCCTGATATTTCGAGCCTTTCTTGTGTGCTTGCATGTGCTTGTGTTCGCGCGCTCCTCTGCGCGCGTTTTTTAAAGAGGGGAGGAATGCCAGGTGGCGCTGAAGCAAAAATACGTTGACGTTGCTGGCGCGCGGATTGAAGGACAATGAAGGTCGCCGTTTCTCCCACCGAAGGACGTGCTGCCGAGCCCTCTCTTGCCGGGCCCCTGTCTTGTCACCAACACCGTAACAATATGCTTGCTGGCGGAGCATCCAAGTGGAGTTGTCGCCGTTCTTCGCGAGCAATGCTCCGCACAAGCTCTCGCAACGCCTCATCCCCGGCGGCTGGCAAGGACGTGCAGTAGTAAGCGGCCGCTACATTTGCCTGACAGCCATATTGGGCACTCCGTTCCTGCAATGAACGTTCCATGCTGGTAGCTTCCTTGGCGAAGGCGGTGACGGTTCTCGGAGGGTCGCGCATGAGGCCAGCAAACACCTGCTTCTTTACCCCACGCATAAGGTCCCGCACCTTTGTAGCTTCGGGCATGGCCGGGTCTGCCCTATTGAAGAGGCGGGTCATGTCCTCAATAAACATGGCCACACTCTCGTTGGACTGCTGTGACCTGGATCGAAGGGCAATTTCAGCATTTTCCTTTCGCTCGCTCGAGCTGAATCTGGCGAGCAACTCTCGGCGAAAAGCTGCCCAGTTGGAAAAGGACGCCTCGTGGCGCTCGAACCACGTTTTCGCCGAGTCTTGCAGCGCGAAATACACATTCATCAGCTTCCGCTCGTCGTCCCATTGGTTGAATGCAGCAACACGGTCAAAACTGGTCAACCAATCTTCAACATCCTCGAACCGGACGCCATGGAAGGATTGTGGCGACCGAGGTGCGGGAAGGACGAACGGCGGAGCACTGCCGGAGTACTGACCTTTCTGACTGCGAGTGGTGGAAGTCATAGCTCGCACAGGCCTCGTCAGTGGCTCAAACTCGGGTTGCAGGCCTCGCAGGCGACGGCTCGCTTTGTGGACAGGTGTGGCATCCGCGCGTCGGGGAGAAGCGTCAAGGATATTGTCGGGGCCAGCGTACATGGGATGGTTCCCACCACGGCTCCACCAAATATCACCGACAAATGTAGCAGGACGCGGGGAGCACAGCGAGGCTTGGGGCGAGGCTTGCCGAATAGCCGCGCTCATTCGAGACAAGGAAGTCATTCGGCCACGCTTTGAGAGACAGGTTCGGCTACCAGGTGGCGCCGGCAGAATGTCAGCAGTGTGGCAGTATGATCTATTGTGGAATATCCCTTGTGGATGCCTGCCTGATCACTTGGTTGAATAAAGTCTAAGGTTGCCCTGACTCTATTAGCGATTACCTTAGTAAATACCTTGTGGGCAACGGACAGTAAAGTTATCGGTCTGTAATTATTGAAGTCCTTGGCGCCTTCTTTATCATGAATTAAGATAATGTTTGCGCTCTTCTGAGCTTCTCGTACGGTCGGGGTCATAAGGCATTGCGTATACAGGCATAATGTCGCACGTGATGTTCCACATGTTTCGCACAACCTGAAGAGAATTGGAAAGCATGTGGGGGTTGACGTTGTGTTTTCGGCTCCTGTCTGACTGTCCAGCATGGTGAAGAAAGTTAATTCGGGCCTGTGCACTGCCCGCGTCACTCTTGCCGATCGTCACATCCCAGTTTTGTTCACCGTCCTCGAACACTGCCCTCACAATGTGATCCTTGGTCTAGACTTTCTAACCGCTCACTCTGCCCTTATCGACTGCTCCAGCGGCCTTCTACGATTGGACCTGCCTCTTAGCTCAGCCGACACACCCTCAAGCTCCACGCCCCGCCTTCGCTCCACCGAGTACGCTCGCCTGCCCCCCGACTCTGCCGTTTATCTGCCTATGTCCCCATTTCCTGCGGTTCCTGATGGGGATTATCTTGCCTGTCCACTCGCCGATGTCGTTCTCTCTCGCAATGTTGTTCTTCCGCACCTCATCGTGACCGTCACCAAGAATAGCACCTCCCTTCCTGTCCTCAACTTCAGCTTGTCACCACAAGTTCTTCCTGCAGGCATATCGCTCGCTACTTTGTCTTCTCTCACCGACTGTACCGTCACTGCTCTCTCACCTGGACCGCCTTCTACTGTCTCTCAAGCGGCCGACATCCCGGCCAACGTTCCGCAATCCATTTCTGCGATGATTGCTTCTGACCTGAGCCCCGAGCATGCACAGGATCTTCACAACCTTTTGGTGTCCTACTCCGACATTTTTGACTTCGCTTCTGCTCCCCTGGGTCAAACATCGGTAGTGACTCACCGCATTGACACCGGCGATGCCAAACCTATACACCGGAGGCCTTATCGTGTGTCGCTACCAGAGCGCCAGATCATCCAGCGGGAGGTGGACAAGATGTTGGCCAACGATATCATAGAGCCTTCAAACAGCCCTTGGGCATCTCCTGTCGTGCTCGTGAAAAAGAAAGACCAAACTTGGCGGTTTTGCGTCGACTATCGTCATCTCAACAAGGTCACGAAGAAAGACGTCTATCCCCTTCCGCGCATAGATGATGCCCTGGACTGTTTACATGGCGCCCGCTACTTTTCTTCCATCGACCTTCGTAGCGGGTATTGGCAAATCTCTGTTGACGCAAGAGACCGCGAGAAAACAACTTTCGTCACCCCTGATGGCCTTTACCATTTTAAGGTCATGCCCTTCGGCCTTGGTAACGCCCCTGCCACATTTGAACGGATGATGGACTCGTTACTCCGGGGCTTCAAGTGGACGACCTGCCTTTGTTGCTTAGATGATGTAATTGTTTTCTCGCCCTCTTTTGAAACCCACCTGCTTCGCCTTTCGTCCATCTTGGCACTTTTCCGCCGCGCAGGTCTTCAACTCAACTAAAAAAATGTACTTTCGGCCGCCGCGAACTCAAAGTCCTCGGCCATTTGGTGAATGCGAGTGGCATACAACCTGACCCTGATAAAGTTCGTGCCGTCAGTGCTTTTCCCTGTCCCCGCTCGCCCAGTGATGTCCGCAGCTTCATCGGTCTCTGTTCCTACTTTCGCCGGTTCGTCCCGAACTTCGCAGCCGTCGCTCGCCCTCTCACCAATCTGTTGCAGAAAGGCGTTCCTTTTTCCTGGGGCCCAGAGCAGGCTACTGCATTCTCCAGCCTTATCGCCGTCCTCACCAACCCTCCTGTATTGGCCCATTTCAACCCGTCTGCCCCGACTGAACTTCGCACCGATGCCAGTGGTCACGGAATTGGCGCCATCCTTGCTCAGCGACAACGCGGCCAGAACTGCGTGATTGCGTACGCCAGCCGTCTTCTTTCTTCCGCCGAGAAGAATTACTCCATCACAGAACGCGAGAGCCTGGCTCTTGTTTGGGCCATTGGAAAATTCCGCACATACTTGTTCGGCCGCCCATTCACTGTTATAACCGACCACCACGCCCTGTGTTGGCTCTCATCTCTCAAGGACCCTACTGGCCGTCTTGGCCGGTGGGCATTGCGATTGCAAGAATACACCTTTTCCGTGGTTCACAAGTCCGGTCGCCTCCATCAAGATGCAGACTGCCTGTCCCGCTATCCCGTCGATCCTCCTTCTACAGACTGTGAGTCGGATGCCTGTGTCCTCTCCATCTCCGACCTCTCCCACATTGCCGACGAACAGCGCTTGGATCCCACCCTCACCTCTCTCATCGACCGCCTCAGCAGGCGGCTGCTTGAAAAGGTATGCAAAAAAAATTTGTCCCCTGCCAGGAGGGAGTCATCTACTCTTTGCTGGTATCACGTGGGAAGCAACACATCGGCGAAACTGGCCGATTAAAACGAAAGATTAAAAGAGCATGATTATAATGTCACACGTGCCCACATCATAGGCCACGTAGCGAAACACAGCAGAAACTGTAAAACCGATGATGATGAAGGTGATATCAATGCCTGCGAGCCATTGTACAATGAGTGGTTTGTGACAGGTAGAAACCGCGACTCACTGGCAAGGGAAATTATAGAAGCACACATGACAGCAGGACTCCAGGAAGAATGTACATTAGCGCACCCTCTGTATCGCTGTCAGAAAGAGAAAAACGTTAACTCGACTGCGAATGTTGACACGGGTGTGTTTTATGTTGAAATCTTTTTTACACGTGTTTTTCCGCAGCACGACATGTGTGCATTACTTTCCATTCCTGGCCGCCAGTTGGGTACTTATTCCGGCTCTTCCAGCTAATAAATATTTCAACTAAGAGTAAGCGCTGTGTTGTGTCCCTGCATGTGTCCTTCTTCTATGTCCCATTCATGGAATGTACCAAAAGTTGCTGGAATTCAGTCATGACGTTTTTCCGTGTTAGAACAGTGGAAATCAAGCTTACTGTATTTTTTATATAAAAAGCGTTTGAATGCGTACCACATACTCCATTAATGCCTGCGCTAACCTTCCTTGACATACACCTCTGCGGTGATTAGATGGGTACAAGACTACCTTTCTGGTAAATTTCAGTGCGTACTAACCTATGGTGCTACATCCCATTCCGCAGGTGTTACATCCGGTGCACCTCAGGGGTTTGTTTTGGGCCCTCTCTTATTTTTATTTTATAAACTTGTTTCCTGCAAATTCGATGGAGGCGAAATTCTGGAGGCCCGTGTACTGTGCGATGTCAGTGCATGTTAAAGAACCGCAGGTGGTCGAAATTTCCGGAGCCATTCACTACGGCCATTCACCACTGAGCTACCGTGGCTCTCAAAGTGGCGTCCAGATAATACTGTCGGATCTTTCTGAGCGTGCACCCAACGAAGAAAACTGCGCGAAAAAGCGGTATCCTACATGTAAGACGACAGCCATACACGAGTAAGTCGATATGGTCCTTACTTCCAGCACAAGAGGTTTTCAAGTATAGTGTGCTGACACGATATCATTATTCAAATGGTTTTAAAGGATTAGTAACAAAAAAGGTCCGGCATTTCGAAAAGCATGATCATATGTTAAACCGCTAGTTTTTAGAAGCTACCGAAAGAGAAGCAGAAATTATTATGTACCTGAAATTTTTAATTAACTTCGTGAAACTCTATGGGACATAAAATTAGGATTTAAAATAATACAGGATATAAGAGAATGGGGATAAACTTTACTGCATAATGTAATGCTTTTTTTCGTTAGCTTAGTGTTTTCTGTACAATTTAGCAGGAAGAAACATTGATTTGATACATAAGCAGCGCTGCAACCGATGTAGCGTGCCTACGCAGCCTAGCATGGTGAGCCACGGCGGGTGTTCACGCACCTGGAGGTGAGGAAGACGATGAGCGTGAGTCCCGTGAGCAGCAGCAGGACACAGCAGGCCATGATGCGGAGAAGCATCACCGACTGGTCTGTCCCGCTGGGCTCCTCCGGCGGCGCGGCGGACTGCGACGTGAAGAGAGCAGCGCGTGCAGCCGACAGGCAGGAACACAGCGCCCGCATTCGCAACTAGGCAAAAAGGTCTGGCAACACACACAAACAAAGGTCGCTGCCCGAGCCGGGTCCGCGGTGGCACTTTCCCTTCGATTTATGGGCTGAAATGTGGAATCGCGGTGATTTCCCGAAATCGAGTGGATCATTGCGGCCTCAGTCCGATCGAAATGTAGGAGGGCGCCGATAATCGCACCGAACTCTTCGCCCTGTGCGCGTCCAGATTGCAGTGTTGTAGTAGCAGTGGTTTATTAGAATAATAATAAAAAAAGAATGAAAACATTTTGGTAGCCCCGGCATCTGCAATCGCTACCGGAAGCACCGGATTGCAGGCAGAATGGAGAAATGAAATGAAAGAGGTGAGGGGAGGGCATGCAGAAAGGATGGGGAGAGAGAAACTTCATACAAGTGTTTCATTTACACAATAATACATATATACAGGTTGCAGGCGTCTATGAAAGAAGACAAACGACACGCGCACAACACGTTGTACAGTGCAGCTGGAGTGGGCCGTCGGGCTGATGATCGTCCAGGGTAGCACAAGAGGAGCGTTCGGCCACTGCGCCTAACTGCCTGGCAGAGAACAGACGCGACGTCGAGCCCGTCTGTTCGAGGAATGCACAGGGGCTCATTATATCTGATTCAAGATAGACAGCTTCACCAAAGAGGCCGAGGTGGTGCATGGAAAGTGCGCATGCGCTGACGGGTTTCCTGGAAGGTGCAGACACCTAAATGCCGCATTTATTCGCTGATACAGGTGTGTCGCTTTGCGGTTTACATCAACACGTTTTGGCGGGCTAGTTGGTTAAGCATCTTGAACAAACAGCGCGAACAAAGACGAGCACAAAAGACAAGAAAGACATGCAATGCACGTTATTTCGGTTTTTGCAACCGGCGTAGGGTCTTTCCTCCAGAGGTGGTGACCTTGTTTGGCTTCATCAGACCGTCCGTTGGTCATGGAAGAAGAATTTGCAGGATTTTGCGCTCCGAATGGCAGCGCCAAGCTCGCCTGTATCGAGAACTGCTACGCAGTTTGCTCGCTCGGCCTACGCTCCAACACCAGTGGCGGCAGTACCTCCGGATTGCTGACACGACCACCGAATGGCTATGGCATCTGTTGCTTCCCCGGCTTCTGCAAATGGAGAACAATAGGCGGCCCCAGCCAGAGAGCACCGTCCATGTTCTTGGCGATGTTGAACTTCCTGACAACGTCCGCTGTGTACTCGGGTGCGGACCCAAGTTCGCCGTAGAACCACGGAAGAACATCCCTGAGCTGCTTTCCATGGTCCGAGCGGTTTCCTCCAGAGCTAGCCCAGCTGATCGGGACAGGTGCACTCTGGATGGCGTGGACGTCCTGTCAAGACCAAGGAAGGATCCCAGGCGCTTGCCCGTAAGAGAGACTGTTGATTTTCTGAGGGGCAAGTCTCTAACTCTGTTACAGTCGGATAAGGAAGGGGGGTTTGTTGTATTGCCCAACGAACGTTTCCTGTCAAAAGCAGGCGAAGCTGTGTGTGCCGTGTTCAGGGAATGCAGTACGGTATCTTTACAGAAGGCAAGGGGCCGTGCAAAAAAACTTTGCAACGATTACAACCTCACTAAGCTTGCTCAGGACATTGCGAATAGCGATAAACCAAGTCTTAATATGTTCTTTTCCGCCAAAACGCACAAGCCTGAATGCCCGCTTCGTGTGATAGTCTCAGAGAGGGGTACCTGGCAGAAGTGCCTCGCTGAATTCATTAAGCGGCAACTCGCCGTAATCTCTGTTGACGATCCTTTCCAGGTAAAAAATTCGAACCAAGTAACTGATTTTCTGACGATGCACAATGCTGATGAACTTTTAGCTTTTTCTATTGACGTGAAAGACTTGTACTATTCGATTCCCCATGACGAACTGCTAACTAGTGTCAGTGAATGCATTGACCGACATGGCGTGGTTGCCTTTCAAAACGCGTCCGGTATCTCCGTAGCAAGATTTCTGCATCTGCTTTCCTTGTACCTGCAATCAACTTTCACTGAGTGGAACTCTTCCATCTTCATTCAAAAAAACGGCATATGCATAGGCTCCTGTATCGCTCCCATACTCAGTGACATTTATCTCGCCAGATGCGACCGTGCTCTCAACGGACGCCTTGGGAAAACCAAGGTCGTAAAAACATTTAGATTTGTCGACGACTACCTTGTTATTGTCAAGTGCTCTGAACTGGAGTTTGAAACGGAGGTGTCTCGTAGTCTGTCCATTTTTTCTGACACTCTCTCCCCCCTTGAGATCACTTATGAAACCCCTGTTCACAACCACATCAAGTTTCTAGACCTTGGCCTGTACTTCACTCCTAGACACGTTTGCTGGGCTTTCGAACCCCGAGGTAACAAGCCCCTTCTTCCCTATGGTTCTTGCCATTCCAAGCTCATTAAGAGGGGTATCATAGGATCCTGTTTGAACAGCTCATTAACAAAATCCTGCCACCACAGAATGCATTCCAGCGTATCACACCAGGTAAAAAGATTGCTTTCGGCAGGGTACCCACTAGAACTTATCACGTCAGTAGCTGAGTCGGCCCTAAAGAAGAGCAAGTCAGAACCAGCTACACGAGACGGCCAGGGATCGGACAACAACCGCAAACGTGTCGCTGTGATTCCATATCTACATGGAATTTCACACTCCCTGAAAAAAGTGGGAAAAAAGCAGGTGTTGATGTTGTGTTTTCCGCGCCTGATCGTCTGGCCGGTTTGTGCCGATCTGTTAATGAGTTAAAAGGAAAAGTGGCGAAGTGCACAACTAAGCACCAATCACGCTTCGTTTCTTGTGATAAGGGGGTTGTTTATAACATCCCTCTGCCTTGTGGAGGGCAGTACGTTGGACAGACGGGACGTTGCATAAATAAAAGGCTGAGCGAACACAGCTATAAAGTGTCAAAAGCAGTTTCAGGTCATCTCGGCATTCATTGCCGGGATTGTGAATGGGCAAAGAAAGAGAAAAAACAGTGCGTACCGCTATATCATGAAACCAAGGTCATTGCCAAAAATCGGGAAAAAACTGCGAGGGAAATTATCGAGGCTTACAACATATTCAAGCAGGGAAATGCATGTATAAGTACCCCTTCGCTAACACTTCTGCAAAAAGAGCTGTCACTCCTGGGGGTTGATAATCTCTGCTGATTTCTAGCGTGCTTTGTTGCTGTTGTCACATTTACGTTTTGTTTTTGGTTTTTGCACTTTGTAAACCCTTCCCTCATTGCCGACATCCATGTATTTATACTTGTGTGATCAGCAATAAACCCTCAGTCAGCGCCGTGTCGTTCGCCTTCTTGTCTTTTGTGCTCGTCTTTGTTCGCGCTGTTTGTTCAAGGTTTACATCAAACTGACTCCGCATATGTACGGCAGGAGGAAGCAACCAAAAAAATATGCCTCCAGTGTCCGCCATCGGTGAAACCAGTGAAATACCGGCTTTCTGAATGAAAATGGAGAAGGCAAATCCGAAATAAATCAATTTAAAAGGAATAACCAAAAATAAATTAATTTTGTGACAAAAAAAAAGGCATTTACTTAGGTCCGTAAGTGGTCCGACCGCTCGAGAGAGACAACCAACTCCATCCTATACGAATGCAGGCGCTACTTCTGCTTTTACAATGTCACGTATCAATATACTGTCTGAATCGCAGCACATACTTGGGTCCAATAGATCTACGTACATTCAGAGCAGTTCTTTGGTTTTTCTTCGTCCTATCTAGCAGTTGAAACTGGAATACCTGAGGGCATAGTTCTAGGCCCTATTTTATTCTGCTTACGTGTAAATCATTTTAAAAGCATTTTAATGTTAACCTCATCTAAGGTTGTTTTATACGCTGACGACACAGCACTAGTATTTTCAGGAAAATCAACTACAGAACTGGAAGCAGCTATTAACACTGAATACGACGAATTAATTGGTTTAATGCCAATAAGTTTACGCTCAATAGATTGAAAACAAGATATGTTCACTTTCGTCTCAGAAATAAGTTTTTTTACCCATCAATCATGACAATTATTCTTGATGGAACAGTTTTAGAGAAGTAGAATCAATAAAACACTTTACTTAGGCTTCGTAATTGACAATCAGTTAAACTTAGCGCATTACAAACGTGTGCTCTTAACTTTCTTCAGCCTGCTATGTTCTTTTCCTTACGCGAACCTATTTTGGTATTCCTATTTTAAAAATGGTCTAATACGCAGTATTTTTTAAAAGCAAAGTTTATTGCCCCAGGGCATCAATGATGGATGCAGGTGTGATGAAAGACGTAGTAGTGATTAAATCAGAATTTCATTCTCATTTATTCTACTGCAGAGAGTCATCATCGTTAACGACCATCCACTTCTGTTTACATTCTTATGCTACATTGTTATGCCCACACTAGAAGTGCTAGGAATGTAGACTTCAATCTCCCTGTCACTCGAAATGTTTATGGTCACTTCCTTATACGATACTTTGGAACCAAGATATGGAATGCAGTACCTCTCGAAATTTAAATGGTGAATAGCTTCATATTGTCATTAAAAAGGCACTATTTCTGTAAAATTGCTTGATACTTAAATTGTGCAAAAGATGGTGATAGCGCTTAAATTATTTTTGCTGCTTTAACGGTTTCGCTTGCATTTTTTTATTCATTGTGATCCCGGTGTGCTTTTTTTTAATTTTCGAGCTGTATAATTCAAGAATTTATGTATCTGTGCGCGTCCTTTTCCTTTCCTTTTGTGATATTCTTTCCTGTCTTTTTTCCCTTGTACTTTCTTAACATGCTTTATACTTAGAAGGACTTGGTTGTAGGCCAGTTGGTAGGACATCGTGAGAAGCAAAACCGCAAAAAAGGACGGGACTGAGGCAGGGGACAACACAGGGCGGTACTGACAACTGAACATTTATTGAAAAAAACAGCAGACCTTATATGAATCAGTCGCGCGAGTAATCTGGCAAGCAATCGTAAAATGAAGGTGAAGCATGAGAAAACAGTTCAATGGCAACCATGGCGAAAAAAATCGGTACGTCGAAGGGAAGGAAACCGAGCAAGGATGACACAACTATCCGGCGCAAAACCAAACAAAAACAACCTCGTGAAACGCTGACAGGCACGCTAATTCTTTCTGAAATATAGACACAGAAGACGTGCTGACACACTTATCTGACTCAGATCCCAGGTTGGCAACAGCCTCGACAATTTCCCTTTCCAACTGCCCCTTTTTTCTTCCTATGATCTCTGTGCAGTTCACCTTGGGATAGCAGCGTTTACAACTGCGGCAGTGAACGGACAGGGCAGGTCCTCCGGGCCTACTCAAGGAGCGCGCATGCTCTTGCAAACGAATGTTAAACATCTGCCAGTTTGTCCGATATAAAATCGACCACCTCTGAGGGGAATCTTAAACACTACCCCCGTTGTGAATGAGACATACTTCTTCGAATGCCTCATGCCGCAAACTACTGCGTTGAAGTCTGCTTCCTCACCAAATTGAAGAGTTTTGAAAGCTTGCAGGGCGCGGACATGAACACGTCCCCGCCATATCTGCCTGAGATCTTCTTAAGATTGTGGGAAATCTTATGAAGACATGGTAAGACTGTTAAGACTACATACTTCTTTCGACTAGGTGGCTTATGGAAAAAGGTGTCTTTTTTCGCCGTCTGGCGAACCTCTTTCAGCAGCGATTCGGCCACAGATCTAAACAGGGAGCTCGGAAAGCCCGCCTTTCGAGTCGCTCAAGTTGAAGATGAAAACTGAGCTGCACTTTGTGATGGCATGATTTCAAAAGCGCATACCTAGAACATTAAGCTGCCAAGGCCCGTTTTACGAACTTTGAATGGTATGAGTCGAACGGCAGTAAAGCTTTCTTGGATGCCGGCTGAAAAGCCCAGCAAACAGTCATTTTGATTAAAGTCTAACTTTAAGTCTAAAAACTGGATGTATCCATCTTGCGGAAACTCAAGAAAAAAATTGTGAGAATGTGAACACCTAGAGAACACAGCCAAAAGCTCATCTGCCACGTCTGCTAGTACATCGTAAGGTGAAAGCTTTAAAATGATAAGAAAGTCACCTACGTATCTAAAAACACTAGAAATGAAGGCATGTGTCAACTTGCGTTTGAGCACTCGATCTAAATTGGCCAGAAAGATTTCGCACAGTAGTCGCGCAACGCTGGAACCAATACAGATTCCTTTCCTTTGAACATAAAATTTACCATCAAATGAGACAATGGTTGAACTTAAATAGAGCCTGAGCAGCTCCAAAAAGGAATCCACAGACACACCACAAGAGTTCTGGAAGTCGACCACGTCGCCATCTTCGATGAGCTCCCTTACAGCACTGAAAAGTTCTCCATGGGGAACAGAGTAAAATAATTCTTCGACATCAGCTGACACCGCACAATAATCACCAGGGACGGGTGTTTTTAGCACTTCAACCAAATGGGTGGATCCATCAATTTTGAAAGGGTCTTCAGGCTTTAAGTTTTTAAGATGGGTTTGCAGAAACCTGCTGACTTCGCCCTGCCAACTTCCTCTCTCTGTTACCTGTGTGCGCCACTGCAGCTCACAGTTGGCTACAGGCTGCAGTCCCCAGCTGTGATAGGCAACTGCAACAACAACTTACAACAGGGGAACTGCTGAGCGTAAAAAGCGAGGCAAGTGAACAGCTACATTGACCAAAAGAAGAGCAATAATTGTGGCTAGTTGGTATATCAACACGCTACTTTTTTTTTAGCGCTACCCAATATTAAGTGCAATTCAGGTATCCATTCCTTAAGGCGCGGTTCGAGAGTGAACAGCACGACAGCGACGCATGCCTTTCCTTTCCTCACCTTCCTTCCTTTTTTGTTGCTCACCAATATACAGTGCCAATCAGGTGTGTTGCTGGGCGAGCTGGTTTAGGTACATTCTGAGAAAAACAGCGCTCACAAAGATAGGACGAGAAGAAGAGCAGTTGTGTATCCCTCTTCCTCTCGTCCATTGTCTGCGAGCGCTGTTTTTCTCAGAATTTTAGCTGTCTACGCTTTAGCATGCTTCAGTATACGCTTTGGCAAGCGTCTTCAGATGGTGTAGTGAGTGGTTGGAGCTACAACCCGAGTTTCTGTGGTTCGATTGAACAGCAGGAGTTTTTTTTCCATTAAACTGGGCGTACTCCTTCGTGCAAGATACAGACTGAAGAGCTGCTTTACACCAAGAAAGATAAAATTGTCATGATTACATCATGCTAGTAAGGACAATACCAAAAAATTCTGAACTATGACAACATTTTAACACATATTAGGGTATTTATTTTGTATTTGTACTTTAAGTGATTTGGAACAACTTATCCCTCACACTGTTTATACAGATCTGTACCGAAAAGCGCTTGTAAAATATTGATCATAAAACTGCAGATCTTTCCTACTGTAGTGAGCGTGATATGTATCATCATGCGGGAGTCGAAATGTCCTCTTTATAGGACAAATAATTGAACGGACAGCCTGATAATGCAACCAAGTTTCAAAGGCTGCCTGAACATGGTTTATCGACACAATTTGTGAGGGCATCATCTTGCACTATATCCCCTTGAATATTCACGCATACACGGAATGCCTTTATGTGAATGCCAAATTGCGTCTGGTAGCAGGCAAGGACAGCTTTATTCCTGTTAACTTATGTTTGCAAGTGAGAGCGATGACCTCCTAGGAAAAAGTAAATATGAGAACTACCACTGCCTTCATAATTTACTTGCAGGTACCAAGAGGCGACAGCCTGTTACTCTGGCATTTTTTGAAAAAAGACTTGACTATGAACAAAAATGCACGTGGAAAGCAATAGGCACTTGAAGAAAAGCGCTTCAGCCTTGAACAGAAGCCCCCATCTATAGAGAGACTAAAGGTTGAGCAACGAAGTGGGAAGCACAACAGGAGCGGAACATTCAAGAGCGGCCATTTACAGTCCAAGAAGCTGCCAATCGGCAAGGGCTCCTCCAGACGGAGCTCCAGGACAGCTATTTTTAGCTCAGTAACAGGCACTCATCAGCCTAGTGGAGCAACTGTTGAAAAATAAAGTTTTTTTTTCATGCATTTTGCAAACATTTCACTGATCTAAATTTTTTGCGTATTCATCATAACTGCGATCTTCGCCCTGACACTATAAAAACACATGAAAGAACCTGTTTTAATAGTAATATTTGAGGAGGCAAGTCTTGTTAAAAAAATAAACAACAATAAATGGCCACGTACAAATGCATATTCAAAATTCGTGTTCTGACGTGCAGACAAGACTAGGGAACCTAAGGAAGATACAATCGCAAATAAATGCAGTCTAACACGGCGGCAAGGAAATGTATTTTTTGCTATTGTTGCTAATGAAAGCAAATGATTGATGCCACGAGTTAAGTAAGTGATAATTGGCTATAAACAAAGTAGAAGTGAAAGCAACCATGCCTCCATGTGAAAACCAAAATCACGACCTCTTTCTTTTATAGCTAATTACCACTTTCTAGACATGAGAAATCCAATATTTCGCCTCTTTAATGACCCTAGAAAAAAAAACTTCTTTGCTAGCAGGGTGTCAGACTATCACTTTATAACCTAGGGGTGACTTATGTTAATCATTAAAGCTAGCGATTTCAGGTGGATAATTGCATAGCTCAACAATCGGCAACAGGCTACTTGAGTGCTTGTGCCATGTTGTCTTCTTCTCTGCGTCTTCGTCTTTGTTGCACGTGTTAACTATGGATACGTACCAACTAGTCCGACATCTCACGTTTACTCACTCACCTCATACTCAAGCTGGCCTCAGCGCTGGTTGTTCCGAAAGTACACATTGCATATTTGCTTTTTTTACGATGTTAAAGCCAATGCGCTACTACCTCAGCAACTCAAGCTTTTAAAGTTACTTCTAACATTTGGGCAAGGATATCTCTGTAAACTTTAAAAACGGAGTACTCTTTCGATCTGATACAGTGCAATGAAAAAAACGGAAGCAAAAACTGACCACAGTGAAAGTGCTCAGGCCTCAGGCCTTAGATATCTATACAGAGGTGGTGGCCGCAAACCAAAGGGCATGCTTACTTGGCTTCCATACAGGCATGTGTGACAGTTAGTCACAATGGTTTCAACCTCGTACATTTGCGATACATTATGAAGCAACAATTTTCGATTTTTCTTATAATCATGAAAGGCAAACAAGCCTATTGTTCTTCTAAATCCCCACTCCACAGCCTGCCGAACAGTTCTCATTTCTCAGCTCAATGCATGTTGCTGTTGCCTTAGTGTGGCGTCTGCATTAGCCGCATGAGGAGGTAACGCAATGGATAGGCGGTGTTGCGACCTTGAGGTGGTCCCGTAGCGCTCGCCACCCGTTTTGCTACCGAAGACTCCGAGTCAGGCGTTGGTGAGAATAACAAAAGGTATTTTATACATTATATACAGAGCATTACACAGGACGAGATCGGCCCGGGGGCCGAGAGCTAACAGCAAACGCGACTGTTCTCGCACGGCGACGTCCGCCGACACTCCAACGCGTCACACATCTCACTCCACTCGTGAGCGGCACTCGGCTCACGGTGGGTCGATCTCTGTAGAACGGAGTGCTCTCTATGCAGCAGCGTTGGGGCTTATATAGCCCCGAGAAACGGTTGTCACTCAAACGGGCCAATAAAAAGCCAGCACTTGACAGCCGTCCGAGAGGTCCAACCAGAGGTCCAACCAGTTTTCCGCGCGCGGTGACTCCCAGGGGGAAAGGGAAACCGGCGCCTGGCTGTCTAGCAATTTGCTGCAAGTTTGGACATGTCGCTCGCCGATGCTTCTCCATATGGAACTTGCGCTGAAGTTTGCAGTGCCGATTGCAGCGCCATACCACACTACCTAGCGAGAAAAGCAAGCAGTTTTGGGTAGTACTGGATGGATGGATGGATGGATGGATGGATGGATGGATGGATGGATGGATGGATGGATGGATGGATGGATGGATGGATGGATGGATGGATGGATGGATGGATGGATGGTTGGATGGATGGATGGTTGGATGGATGGATGGATGGATGGATGGATGGATGGATGGATGGATGGATGGATGGATGGATGGATGGATGGATGGATGGATGGATGGATGGATGGATGGAAGGTAGGAGCGTCCCCTTTGAAACGGGGCAGTGGTTGTTCCACTATGCTCAGTTTTTTCCTTTATTTTTGTTTAACTCTGCTGTAAATTGTTAATAAAATTCCCCATTTTCTTCAAAAAACGTCTTTCTACAGTTTAAAACTTATGTCACCTCTCTGCTTTTGTGCCACCAATCCTCCAATCGATTTTTGCTAATTTCCACCGCAGATTTATTTACATGACTATTGTTATCTCTAAACCCTATGGCCTCAGGAAGAGTGACTGTGCCTGCATCGACATCGGGATGAATACCATCACATTTTAGGATGAGGAGTTCTATTGTTTCTACAGATTTACCACACACAGCACATGTGTCATCTTCTTCATTAAATTTCTTTTTGTAGCTGCGGGTTCTAAGACACCCTGACCTAGCTTCAAAGAGGAGGGCACTGCCCCTTGACTTATCATAAAACGTTTCCTTCCTGATCTGCCTTTTCCAGCATCGATATAGTACTACACTATGCTTCTTTTGATCAAACCTTCTATGAACCTTCTATGCTTCTTTTGCATTGAATCTATCCAATTTTTACCTTCGACGTTTTTAACCTCTCGTTTAAGGCTCTTTCTCCTTCCTCGTCTCTGGCAAACTTACTGGCCAGCTTTCTAGTTCGTTTCCGCCACTGGGTGTCAACGCTCTTTCTGTACAGGTATCTAAATACCTCAGCTGCCCACCTGTTCTCATCCAATTTCCTGAGGCATTCTTCGTATAGTACTTTACTCTGAGCTTCCCGTGCTTTGAACGTTGCCCAGCCCATGTCCCCCTGTACTGCCTCGTTTGTGGTTTTCCCGTGGGCACCTAGTGCTAATCTTCCTACAGTTCTCTATTTACCTCTAATCGCGACTCAAAATCAGCCCTTAAGCATAGAACCGCATTCCCGAAAGTAAGCCCCGGCACCATTATACCTTTCCAAATACCTCTGAGGACTTCATACCGATTGTACCCCCACAGTGCCCTATGTTTCATTATCCCGGCATCTCTTCGCCCTTTTGCTATGAGAGACTGTTCGTGCTTTGCCGTGTACATTTGCCCTTTTCTTGTACATATGACCGCCCTGTGTTGTTGCCTGCCTCTGTCCCGTCCTGTTTTGCGGTTTTGCTCTTCATGATGTCATACCAACTGGCCTACACCAAAGTCCTTCTAAGTTATATGCCCTTTTTTTACCCATACCCCGAGATATTTGTATTCGGCCACTCGGGGTATTTCATGGCCTTGTATTGTAAGCTCCTGATCAGTTGTGCCGTTGAAAACCACCACACCTGACTTAGTTGCGCTAAAACTGAAACCGAGACTGCCTCCTTCGTCTCCACAGCAATTCACTATTAGTACTTTTCCGCGCCACTTTCAGGCGCTTATTGGCGTGAGCCTCCGCGCTCTGTCGAAGGCGTACGTACCGTGCGTCAGCTATCTGGGCTACGCCGAGAGAAGCTAGGCAATGAATGCTGTCAGCCAAACGCGGGTATCTAATCGCGCAGAATGTGTTCTCGCGTTTGCAGCAAGCGGCTGACAAAAGCAGTTTTGAGTCACCGAATGGAACAATTGCAGTGCCACCTTGGCAGCGCAGGTTCCCCATAGGGAGACGCTGCCTTGCGGTGCAGCATCTTTCCTTGTCAAGGGAGCGTTAGGGCGCTGTTGCCTTGCGGCGCAGCACCGGGCTTGTCCAAGGGCGTTCGCAGGAGAAATTTTGCATCCTGTAGATTCGGAATCCGGGCTGGTTGTCCGGGCGCAAAAGCGGGATCGCCACAAATCGGGAAGGTGGAGACTCGCACCGGATCCACACGCTTTCCGTAGAGGTCACTGTCGCGAAGGATGCCTGAAAAATATGGTGATAATAAGTGCTCACCTTGCGATAAGACATATGTGAGGCTCGGGCAGGGCATGTACTGCGAAGGCAAGATAACCGCTGGTCCTTAAGGGTAACGGAGTGGATTCCAAGAGAAAGCAAGCGTAGTAGGGGGCGGCATACTGTGGACGCAGCTGGCAGAAGTTCGCGGGCATACTGTGGACGCAGTTGGCAAAGGACAGTGTTAATGGAGAGACATGGAAGAGGCTTTTGCCCTGAAGTGGGCGTAGTCAGGCTGATGATCATGATGATGATGACGATAACACAAAAATTCTTAGTTGTGGAGCTATCACATTAAGTAAAAGAAATTTAACCTAAGAAAGAATGTTGTTGAGTGCTATTTGTAGAGTTCTTATCTGCTAGGGTAGGTGCCGAATGTGCAACAAAACGTACATGTCTTGCATTGTTATAGCAAACACGCAGCACAAAAAAGAACATATCAAAAGAAGGAAGAGGGCACATAATACTACATGCACATAAGAGAATTATCTCAAGTGTACCCATGCCATACTTCCTGATTAAAGCTAGCACAAGACTTCCTTTTAACCTCGGCCCTATAATGCTACTTAGATATGGAACTCAAAAAGCACTGATGACTACAAAGACAACTGTCTTTCGCGCTGTGGAGACCATAGCGGATGTTATTTTTTTATTTTGGTGACAAATTTGAAGAAATTGACTTTTCATGCTTTTTGTAGAAACTGATAACTAACAATAAACTAAAAGAAAAAGATAACCACATTCCACCGTGCAAAACGAACCCACAATGTCTGAAGTATACCCCTGGTGGTCTTACTAACTGAGCTATGGCGATGACTCTCTTTCCTTCCCTTCAAAAAGCACTGTTTTTTTTTTCCTTATAGTTCATTTAGGGCTATAAAATATTGTCACGGACTAGAAGACGACAAAGTGGGCAGTGGCGCGGCACGGAGCATTCGCGCTAGGAGTTCGAGCAGCAGCAGGAGTGGGTCGTGCTCATGTGACGTGACCCAGCAACCCAGGCTTCGGGGCAGCGGCTAAGTACCTGGCTGTGTTGCGCTAGCTTCCTAAATTCTCCTTCTTTTTGTCTGTGTCTGCTTGCTCCTGTTCTGGGGTGATCGGGCGCGGGACAAGAGCTTAATGTCTACTTCTTCTCCCGGCCAGGGGTTTTCCCCTTGGTCGGCACCTCTTCATCTCTTTTTCCGCAGTGGTGTTTCGAGCATTCCGGTCGCTTTAGTGCCTTCCGATGGGGGCGCTATCCGACTGAACAGCCCGGAGGCAGTGCAGGCGGCCCTTCAGTCCACATCGAAGCACTTTATGCACATTACCGATGTCCGGCAGTTCGGCAGGGGTGGTATTTTGTGCAGGTCGCCGGATAAAGACTGTATTGAAGACCTGCTAAAGTGTACGACCTTCGCCAACCACCCGGTGAGTGCATTCATTCTGCCTCATCTAGCATGTTCCAAGGGCTTGGTCCGAGGGGTCTACTCTCGATTGAGCCCTGCGGAAACGCTTGAGAACCTCTTGCCTGCAGGAGTGATTGCTGTCCATCGATGCAGCAGGATGGTTGACGGAGTAAAAATTCCTACGGAGTCCGTCATTGCCTCATTTGCAGGAATATTTTGCCCGTCAGAGATTAAGGTGTGGCCATTGGTTTTTCGAGTAGATGCCTTTAACTCTCGGCCCCTTCAGTGTCCAAACTGCTGGCGATTTGGCCACAGGGGCAAAGCCTGCAAATCGGCCTTACGCTGCTGTGCCTGTGGGGAACGTCATTGCAGAGTGGAATGTCCTGAACAGCAAGAGAAATGTTTGTGTAGCGGTGCTCACCCTGCTGATTCACCTGACTGTCCTGCACGAGCATAAGAAGTTCAGGCGCTCGAGGTTATAGACAAGCGCAGATGCACGCGGAGAGAGGATTTTGCCGCAGTCAAGGAGAGAGCCTCAGGCTACTCTAGTGTAGCCGCCAAATGCCCACCCATAATGGATTCTAGTTGGTCCCACGCTATTACAGCGGCAGTTGAGAAAGCTGTGGCAAATGCAATGGATCGCATTATGGAAACCGTGTCCACGTGCATTTCGTTAGGTCATAGCTGCTCAGATGACCAATCTTCTGCAGGCGTCCACCGCTCCGCTCTTGTCTTTTTTGGCTTCGGAAGCTACCCCTCCTTCTGTAGTAATCTATTCCGCTACACAGGGCCAAAAACAATGTGAGCAACAAAAGACCTCTCAGGCCTCTCCTTCGACCAGCGTTATGGACGCATCGTCTATGGACTGTATGGATATGGAGTCTGATCTCCGCGCCCAGAAACGAAGTGGGTCTCCCTGGAATATTGCAGGCCCATCTTGCCCCCAAAGACAAAGAAAAGTAACGCAAGTCAAAATGTTAAGACCAGGATTCTAGAAAAGGCAGTCGCGGCTGCGGCACTCCCGCCAAGATAGGGTTCTTAAGTTTACTACATTGGAATTGTCGATCTATATTCTCAGCTTCAACATATTTAAATTGCCTATGTAATCAGCTTCTACCAGATTTAGTTGCTTTACAGGAAATATGGCTAACTTCAAATTTCAATTATCATCGCAAGAATTACCGTCCGTTCCGGTTTGACCGGTCATCATGAGGGGGAGGGTTGTTAGTGCTCATCTCTACAAAGTTTTGCCACAGGGCATGCATTTCTTTCCAATATGCGGACAATGAATGTGAAATCCTTGCGGTTGACCTCAGCGTCCCAGGTCACAGCCCTTTACGGTAGCTAATGCATACTTCCCGTCTGGTGCGCGTGACACTCGGCCCTTTGACTCACTCATGTCTAGTAGCCGATCTCAGTTTCTATTACTTGGAGACTTCAATTCGCACCATGTGACATGGGGGTTTAAAGCAGACAGCTTTGGTTCTAGACTATTTGATTGGGCTTCTGACAACAACTTGATTTGCAAAAATTCCGGATTGCCTACGTTTGTTCGGAGCCAATGCCGCTCTGGCTTGGATTTAACTTTTAACTTGGGTTAGCTTGTGTTTACTTTTTCCTCCCCAGGAGTCTCTGTTATGTCTTGGGCGCCTCTTGACAATGCAACAAACAGTGGTCATCTACCGATTAGTTTCAAGTTTGCATGTAAATTAACTCTTCCTGAGCGACATCAGCGCACGTTAATAAATTACAGTTGCTTTAAAGACACGCTAAAATCAGCCCTCCAAATCACTTCAGACACTTGCGCTCAGACAAGTGCCGAAAGCAAAGCTGCACATCTATGTTCAGTACTGGACCATGCAAGGCAAAAGTCTGAATTTTTGGTTAAGAGAACCAAGGGTGCAATCGCGAACAATTGGTGGAATGCTGAGTGCACGCAAGCATATAGACGACGGAAAGCAGCTTGGAAGAAACTTGTCATCAATCAATGGCCAAAAAATTGATTGGATTATAAGTATGTTGCAGCAACATTTAAGCGCACCGTCGCCCGTGCGAAGGAGTATAATATAAATCATTACGATTTTCTTTCACAATCGGGAAATAAACGAGCTTTGTTTAATTTCATGAGACGCAACAAGGTGATTCCACCGGCTGCCAATATTGAATCCCTCGTTCAGTCCCCTGCTGACATCGCAAAGGCCTTAGAGGATATTGCGTGTGGCTTAGAGCTTAGCTTTACATCTGCCTTACCTTCTCCTACTATATTTACATGCACCTCAAGTGACTTCACTCAGGTCTCTATGCCTGAGCTGTCGCAAATTGTTCTGCGCGTATCCCCAGCGGCTCCTGGCCCCGATAAGGTCACTTCATCTATGATCAAAATTTTGTTCAATGAATCTCCTGCAGACCTGTTGGCTCTAGTTAACCATTCTATTAAAGGCCCTTGGATACCGCATAAGTGGCGTCTTGCTGAAATAGTTCCACTGCTTAAAAGCAAGGGGAGGGCTTAACTTTAGACAATATACGCCCTATTTCCTTAACATCGAACCTAGTGAAATTGGTGGAAAGGGTCCTTCTCAGCCGTGTCATGTCATTCATTTCAGAAAATGCTATATTGAATCCATGTCAAATTGGTTTCAGGCCGGGTTATTCAATTTGGTGTGCTCATACTGACCTAGAAAGTCGTATTAAATTAGCTCGCAATAGAAAACAGTTTGCTGCGCTTGTCACCTTGGATGTCAGTAAACCATACGACAGCGTTGAGCACTCGACTCTATTACTAAGATTACAGGAACTGAACTTCCCAAGCTATTTTGTAGCCTGGATTTCTGCTTTTTTGGAAAATAGAGAATCTTACTGCTGCCAAAATGGTGTTTCCTCAAGGAGATTTCCACAGACAAGAGGTGTACCGCAATGATCAGTTCTCTCACCTGTTCTTTTTAACATTTTTCTAAGCTAAATTCCATGCATTCAAAATGTGAAAACTTATGTGCACGCCGACGATACTGCATTTTTTGCAACAGCAGGTGACATTCACACTCTTTATCGAACCCTGCAAAATTACCTCAATGTTCTTGACAACTGGTTAGGAAGAATTCATCTGTCCCTTAATGTGAAGAAATGCGCATTGTTAGTATTTCCAGTTTCTGTTCCTGTAGATATCTGCCTGGTCTATAGAAATAACATAATACCTCAAGTTCAGACGGTGAAGTATCTCGGAGTAATATACGACTCTACTCTTTTCTGGCGGCCACACATTGAGCAACTTTCTGCAAAAGGAGTTCGGGCCATTGGCATCCTGCGTAGGCTTTGTAGTGCTAGCTCAGGCATGAGAAGGCATACACTAACGTCCGCCCAAATTTGGAATTCGGTTGTGTTTTATTCTCAGGAGCTCCTGCCTATAAACTTCGCCCTCTTGTGCTGTTGGAGCGTGAGGCGTTGCGCCTTTGTCTTGGGCTTCCAAAATATGTCGCCAATGCTGTTCTGCACCTTGAGGCGCGAATGTCATCGTTATCAGCTAGGTTTCGCCTTTTAACAGTTCAAACATTGTTAAAATTGTGCGACTCACCTCTTCACGCTTCCAGTGTAATATTTTTTAGTCAACCTTCCGCCTTTTTTAGTGCTGCCTGGTCTCGTTTTCATACCCCTCAGATATGTTACGTGCAGTCCCTCCTTGATCCCATAAATATTCATTTCACAGATGTCCGCCAATTGTATAACAACTCATCATCTCTCCAGATTGAATTCCATGACATTTTTCCATCGAATCCAAAGCTGCAGCCCTTCCCACTTCTTCAGGGTCTGTTGCAGGACCACCTAAGGTCCTTTCCCTCTCATGTTCTTATTGCTACCGATGCCTCGCAGGATCGCGAAAAAGCAGGTGTGGGAATTTTTTCACCTTCACTGGATTGGTCTTTTTCTCTCCGTCTTTCTGACTTAGCTCCCATTTTTCTGGCTGAATTATTAGCAGTAATCTTAGCCTTACAAAAATGAGAAACTACCGTTTCCCAGGTTGTGGTTATGACAGACTCTCTGTCTATTTGCTCTTCCTTATCCTCACCCACAGAGTCTCGGGCATTACGCCTCTAAGTTCCTGATTCCGCTCCATCTAAATTCGGTAAGGTTGCTTTGGGTACCAGGTCACAGGGGTTTTCACTTAAATGAGGTTGCAGATTCCTTAACAAGAGCCTCTCTCTGCGGCCCAATTGTTGCTGTCCTGCCAACGTGTGCATATACAGCTGCGGTGAGGTTTCGCAGCTACACAATATTTCAGGAACTTGCTGCCTCGGCTCTTACATCATCTCCCGAATACCAGCATCTTCTGCATCCTTGGAGTAGCAAAGGCTGGCGCTCATGCAGACTAGAGGTCTATTTCACGCGCTGGCATTGCCGGATTCCCCTTCTAAATTTCTACCTTCACAGATCTGGCCTGGTGGCTTCCCCACTGTGCCCTTTTTGTGCCGAACCTGAGACAATAGATCACTTCCTGCTGTTCTGTCGCCGCTTCTCTCATTTGAGGAAGCGTCTTTGCAAATTCCATTTCATCAACGGGGCTTGCCTGTGTCCTCCGCGGTTGTTCTTTCCATTGGCGCTTCTTTGCTTGGACGAAGCGACAGGAGTGTGCGCTCTGCTGTGCAAAATTTTCTTCAAGAAACGCAGCGCCTCCCATTCTGATTTCTTCTTCCCGCTCTGAGTCAGTACGACATTGAAACATTACAGGCATTGTATACTATTATGCACATTAAGCCATTGTCCCGTCTTCGATCTCCAAGTTAACAGGACCCCTCTCCTTCCGTCTTCCAATCTATCAGGCTACATCCTATTACCACTCCTTTTCCTGTGAAAACTTTCCTGTATCCAGCAATTAACCGCCTGTGTCTTGGCCACTCACTCGTAGTGGGTATGTGCCAGCAACGTCTGAGGCCTTCCTTCCTTCCTTCCTGCTAGGCCCGCCGCCATTAAATCATTCCATCGCCATCTGTCATGTTGTCCTGATTTCACCTGCTTGCCGTCCCGTAACATTTGGTAAGAAATGCGGAATTCATCCCCATCCTGGTCCTGGAGCTGCGGCGTCCTGCGTGTACCGTGGTCATCGGTCGTGTTTTCCTGTCCGCACCACCCGGCAGTGCCCCAGCCCACCAGACCCGAACCGACCACGCCATTCACCCGAGCCCCGTCCCCCGCCCCGACCAGAAGACACGACAACATGACGATGCCGCCGCAACTCGAACCTATGACCCTATCGACCCTATAGAAGCCTCCAACATATTCGAACACAACAGACCCTGCCCATGCCGTTCGGTGTGTTCCTGGGCCTCGGCTGTCGGCTCAATTAAGATGACCTACGCACGGCCCGGAAGCTTCCTGGAGAAGCGCTCATCTGATCATGACCTGCTCATATCTCTTTCATCGTGACGACAAGCCCTGGATTTTCTTCCCTTCTGCGTTCATCCCTCCTGTCACGCCCATCGATCGTCACCTCCTACGTTTCGTCTTCACGGCCGTTCTTCTAGTTCGCGCGATCGGGACGATCGCCCGGCCACCCCGGGTAGTGTCACGGACTAGAAGACGACAAAGTGGGCAGTCGCGCGGCACGGAGCGCTCGCGTTAGGCCCACCGCCATTAAATCATTCCATCGCCATCTGTCATGTAGCTGTGCTTTCACCTTCTTGCCGTCACGTAACAATATTACACAGCGAAAAAAATAGCGAGGACAGGACAGGGCACTGTTTCTAATCTTCCTTAGCGAACAAGAAGCATGTGTTTTTTACTTACTCACCAAATACCTGCAAAAGCACACAGCTCTGCTTACTGCCACTCCCCATTGAAAATGCAATTTTAGCGCTCATATAAAGTAAGTAGAGAAAGGTGTCACTGTTTCATTTGCTACCTTTGTTGACATGACATTATGTGATGGCTTGTAGTTCTTGCAGAAAGTTTACAGTAGAATGGTCTGAGTAACACTCTCTAACAACAACTAGGTATTTTCACTCTCTATTCAAGACTGTCTAATAGCTACACACCTACAATGCAACTGCTTTAATGTACTGATGTATGTTTTTCTTGCAAAACAAACGTGCAAGCCAGTATCAATAATTTCAAGGTGTTACATATAGCGAACTCGTCACATTGCCCAAGTATTTCTGAAAGCGTAAAATATTTCAGATATTCTTTCTTTATCGCTTTGAATTTAGCATACAGCCCTAATAATTGTAGAAATGAGGTCAAGCAGCATGAATAACGAGCAATTTTGTACCAGCACTCTTGGTCTCAGACAACGCCAGGGCTGGAGAAAAACATGGCGTCACATTCTACTGGCATGACAATGATATTCCACATGTTCTGCCAGTGGCACTGCCAACCAGCAAGTAAATCACCCAATTCATGACCTTTTTTTCAGGCAGAATCGGGGAAATCAAACTACACAACTGAAACTTTCCAAATAGGGAAATCAGAAAAATTATTTCAATTTCAAATTTCATGTCTGTTCTGGTACATTTGAGATTCTGAACAAATTTCTCCGTAATGAGTTTATTTCTAGTGAAGTTTTTCACATACCTAATCATAGCATGTTGACATTATTTTTATTCCAAATTGCAAAAATTAATCCCACTTCACTCACCATCATCATGTCTATGACCAAGGTACGGCCCATCAAGCTCACATATGATGCCGTTAGCAGACATGATTGCTTGATAATTAACAACATGTAACCCAGAGAAATAGATCCCCTGGTTTGTTGCTGGCCTACAAATAGGCCTGGCCTTGCCGTCCACAAATCCCCAGCAGATGAAAAGGGGCACCCATGCGGTTGAGCAGCCTGCAACAAAACAAGCACACTACTATATTGGTTTCTCTTTTGTACATACCGTATTTCATTTAATTTATTTCCATGCACTGGGGACATAGCCTGCCCTTGCATATAATTCATGCCCGTAACTTTGAACTCCAGGAACAAAAAAACCTGCCCTCAAGCTAAGCTAGCAAGCTGCGGAGGGCCCTTGAGCGCACTTCCAAGTTCTTTCACGGTTCCGTTTTCAACGAGCTCAGCAGACGCATGTGCTTTTTCTTTTTTTCCAGGGCAACCCCTGTAACCGCAGCTGGTTTCCTTGTGTTTCTTTTTCTTGCTCACGGCGCCTCAGCACACAGGTGCGTACGGCTGTTTTTTTTTTCCTTCTTTTCTTTAACATGAAATGCGCAGCCGGGAGGACCGCAAGAGGGGAACAGCGGTTTTGAAAATGGGAGGAAGTCGGAATCTCTTTCGCTTTGTACAGGGACGCGCATTGCCAACGATCTGCCAACCGACATTACCTCTAACATCCGTTTGTTTGCTGACGACTGTATTATTTACCGCAGAATTTCTAATCAAACCGATCATATCGCTTTACAGAAAGATCTAGACCATATAACAAACTGGTGTTCCATGTGGCTAATGCCGGTCAACACTGATAAGTGTAAATTAATGACTTTCAGCCGTAAACTTTCAAACTCTTCTTTCACCTACTCGCTCAGCAGTAATCATGTGACAACAGCGTCCTCATATAAATATCTCGGCATTCACCTAAATCGAAACCTTTCCTGGTCGACACACATTAATAAAATTACAGCTAAGGCTTCACGAACCCTTGGATACTTAAAGCGTAATCTTCATGGTGCACCATCTGACACTCGAAAACTAGCCTACCTGACGTTTGTCCGCCCCACAACTAGAATTTGCATCACCCATCTGGTCACCTCACCAAGCGTATCTAACACGTAATCTCGAATCTATACAGAACCGTGCTGCACGCTTCATCGCTCGTGATTATAACCGGCATTCCAGCGTCACTAAGATCAAGTTATCGCTATCACTTGAGTCTTTAGAATCACGTCGTACCGTAGCCCTTCTTTGCTTATTTCATAAAATGATTTTCAGTCTTCACAGTCACACATTACCTTTGTCACGGCCATGTCGCACATCTCATCGCCTCCATAATCATAGCAGCTTTACGCGTATTTTTGGTCATACAAAAGCATTCAACATGTCTGCTCTCCCACGTGCCATAAACTATTGGAACAGCCTTCCTGACGATGCTACTAATACCAGAAATCCTGCTACATTTCGTGATAAAATAACCGCAATCTTCGCCTAGTTGTCTCAGTTCTGTGTATTCTTGCGAAAAATGTTTTATTGCTGCTTAGTGTGAACTAACTTGTGCACTTTTTAGCCTCTCTGTCAAATCGTGCTCCATTTCCATGTTGCCACATTTTGAAACACGTAATTATTGTGTGTTGTATTACTTTATTTGTATTCTTCTGAGTGCCTCTTGCTAACTATTGTATAAAGTTTTTCTTCTGTCCTTATTTTCTGTCCTTATTTTGTGTTTTTTTTTTTTGCGCTGTTCTCTAACTTCTATGTACTGCCCCACTCACACAATGCTCCAATGTAAAGGAGCCTGTGAGTTACTTGAATAAATAAATAAATACACGTACCTCAGAAAATCCCGCCAAGTCGGCAAGCTGCAACCACTGGTGAATCCTGAGAGCCAAGAGGGGGCCACACGTGATCCCTATGTGGCCGAACAGAGCAGACACAGTTCTCGACATTGCCGAGCAATGCCAGCCGAACATTGCCTCCAAATTCCACCACCTATTAGGGTAGAAGGGCTTCTTCGCCGGAAACTGCTCTCGGTGTCTTCAGGTCATCAAGGTGCTCCTTCCCGAAGCGAAACGCTCGTCGGAATGTCCCCTCTTCAGAGACGCCGGCGTTGAGCAGCCCGTTATAGGAGACGCGGCGTCGGGTCGCTCGCTCCCGAAACCCGAGAAAAAGATCTCCCATGTCGCTCCAGCTTAAGTCAAGGTACAGCAAGCTTGCTTGCGCTCGGCTTAACCTTGGCGTTGTTTCCGCACAGCAAAAACCGGAGAAACGGCAACGCGCTTCGGATCCTAGGCGCCAGTATAGTACGGTAGCGCGAGTGCAGTGCTTGGATGATGTTGGCCATTTTTTACTGCAAAAGTTGGCTGAGGAAGACAAAAATTTATGAACTATTTCCATTATGCACTGTTTAAATTCTACATTGATTGGTATATAATTATATTAGCGTTTTTTTAAGAAAAACGCTTTGCACAAACTATATTTTTCTACTACCATTTATTTTTTTGCCGCCATGCTGCGTGCAAGCAACGCTAAAGCGACCGCTTGCGGCCCTGTTCTATAAGCTGTGAATGTGGACTCGTTCCGCTAACGCTGTGTGTGCGGTTATGGTCACCCTATGAGTGGTGACCCAATATTAAAACTCTCCATTAGCACATGACCTGCCATTAACGTTTAATATTTACAAAGACACAAACAACCTGACCCAATACTTTGTGAAATTATGAACCATGGTGTTTTTTTTTTTCATAAGTATTGAAAGTGTGGTACTGTATTACCCTGTCTATTGAGTATTTTATTAATGTTTTACTGTGATACATGTGCAGTATGTTGAACGTTATTTTTTTTTCTCTACCAAAGGACATTGTCTTTTATCATGTTTATCGTATTTCTTGCTATTAACTTTTTGAGTATATGGTCTATGCGCGTAAATCTTTATATGTATCTTTATTTTTCTTCGCAACACTGCCTTGTAACGGCCTCCTGGGCCCCTCAAGCAGCTTACTTACCTTTTAGGCCAGGAGGCCACCCAGTTTTTTCTGGAAAATAAAGTATGAATGATTGATAGAGCCGATGCTCATGACTCGAAAGTCGCACAGGCCCTGCATCTTGGTCGGCCGCGAGTAACGCAGTGTCTACGGTCGTGGCGCTATTTGTCCATCGATCTCGAACCCGGTGACTGCCGCCAGGCGTCGCAGGCGCAGTTTAGAGCGCCAGTCGGACCACTCTAGGCAAGTGTGATCGAGTCTGTACAGGCGCCCCTTCAACGCGCCAAGAACTCATCACGTTAAGGCTCCTCTTCAGCGGAAAACGCGGTGGCATGCGAGAAAATGTGGATTCATCCAAAAAGTAGCGACGTCACACGTGAAGCAGCGCAATTAAAGCTATCGCATCACACCCTTAAGGCGGAGCTTAGGCGTCTTTCTTGAGCGAGTCGGTTTTGTGCTTCAAGCCAAACGCAAGGCAACGTACTGCAGACCAAAACGCAGAAAAGCCGATGGCATCACTCAGAGCCCGTTCTTGTTTCTGTGTTGCTTCCTGGATGAAATTTCCATGCTGCGTAAAGCACTTATTAAAGCGGCACACATCCAACGTTCTCGAGAAAACCAGCGACCTGGTTTAGCCGCCAAGATTTTTTTCTTTTGTTTTATAATATATGAAAAAAGCCTTGCTTACCCTTCCTATTCGCCGTAAAGCCGGCTGGCTACCTGCAACAAATTCATTGGGCATTAGGTTTTCATGTGCAGGTGATGCTTCGAATGGAAGCATTTGCGGGCGGTGCATAGTTACTGGAAACAGGTTAAATATTTAAATTCAAAGTTTGTAGCCGCACGCAGCTCATTATCGTTGTCCGAGAGGGTTCTAGATGATTCCTGTCTCGAAACATCTTCAGCTTTAGGAGGACGAGCAACATTTTGTCCCCTCTTAACATGATCCAGTCGTCACTATGAAGCGCCCGCAAATGTTTGCATTTATCAATCAATTAGCCCCAACACAAGGTGCACTTATGACATAATTCAGCACTCGTTGTCTTGGTCATGCTTTTCATGGGTATGCGCACGTCTTGCTTGCGGTATATACGCTGAAACGAGCACAGTTGAAAATGAACGCCGGCAATCAGTACTTAACAAGTTTCTCTGCAGCCGCTTTTAACGCAGTGCGCGGAAACGTGCTAACAGTACTGAGCCGATTTATGCTCTTCGTTTCTGAATAAAACCTGATGGTTTATTTTCTGGTTTCTATTTCCAGGCGAGTTGCATGACCAACAGTTAAATTTCTACCTGATAACTTCCTTCCTGAAATGCATTTTTGTTGTAAACAAACAAACTTCCGAAGAGTATGAAATCAGCATCTACCTGGTTAAGGAAGCACCCTTTATATATTTTCCAGAGAAAACATCTTAACATTCAGACGAACACAACAGATGAGCAAACCGGCAAGCACGGGTGCTAGAAACGCGCTTGTTTCTTCCGAGAAGGAACAGCGAAAAACATCTTACTATGAAATCAAACCTCCTGATTTCGATACGTACTGGCACGCTGAACAGAGAGGGTGATTCCATTCTTCCAAGTCCTGACTGAACACCAATCTTACCAATGTGAAATGCCTCTGCAGTTACTCGGGGCGCTTGGCTTTAGTCCAAACAACAGCATAGTGTCCTGAACACTGAAATCACACCCGTTGCTCTGAAGGAGCAAATAAAACAGAGAATTTTATACTTTGACGTCACTGAATTTCTGTTAATCTGGTGTTCATACCCTGTCCAGTCTATGATACATGCGTCGCATGTCAAGTAGACATAATATGGGACTTTGCTATTACATTCAAGAAATCCGCCATCCAAGGCAGGGCATGTAGTGCGAACGCACGATAACCTATGGTCGCTTGAGAAGACGGACTGGATTACACGAGAAGATAAGCGTATACGATGCAGGGGGTGGCATTGATTAGGTTGGGGCGACCTAAAAGAATGAAAAATAATAAGCCCCTGCCCGCACTACATTACGTATAACAGGAGTAATCGAATAACAACATAAAAGAAGATGCCCGAGGGCAATGTGAATTTTACCACCCGAAGGTGGGGCAAAAGGAAAATAAAAGGGGGGGGGGAGCTACTGTAGCGACCCTCAGCCGGGGAAGCGGGCCTGGGCAGACTCCACTGATCTCCTCTGGGAAGATACGGAGTGGATGGGCCTAAGGAATAGGTTGAATGGTTGTCAGGAACAGGGTTATGGGAATTTGGGTGGGAATGGGGACAGGCAGTTATTGGCTCATGGTCCTTCAATTACCTCGACTCCATTACTGGCCTGCCTGGCCAGGACAAGGAGGGCGTCAAGATTGCCCAGTGGTGCGGCCCCACTCACGTGATGCCCGACCACCCACCCAACGCAACGGGCTCCGACCGCCGGAGACAGGAGAACCTACCTTGGGGCCACCTACCTGGGAACCCTCCACTACGCCTGGTTCTGCAGCCCGTTACAGCCGCAGACCAGGCCGTCGGTTATTAAGACGCGCAGGGGTGTTTCGGAAGTACAAGGTACTTGCCGTCGAGTGCTGTTCACAATTTTTCAGACGCCGGAAGCACGCACGGTGTGGTCCAGCGAGTAGAAACCCACAACGTGAGCCTTTCGGCCCACCGGCCATCCGCACCATGACGTGAACCTCCCGGGACCCGCCTGTGCTTCCAACCAACCAACCGCGCAATTCTTATTTTCTCCCCGTGCATACTCCGCACCTACAAAGGAGGGAGTGTTCCTGGCAGGGCTGACCGAGCCACATACCAAGAACCAACCTTAGGGTGAAATGACCCGGGTCTACTCTGCCGGTACTCCACAACATCGACGGTTTTCGCTATTGTCGTACCACGACCTCCCTTCCTCGGCGTCCCGCAACGACCTGCGCCCGGTGTAAGACCGCTTCCCCGAGGCGTCGGTTCAGAGCCCAGCTACTGTAAACCCCCCGCGCGGACCTGGTTTATCCGGAACCAGACACCGGCGCGTCGGTATCCAGACGTGCAGGCCCCCGCGTGCGGAGTGAAGTAGCATGTATTTGAAAACCTTTTGCAATTTTTACATGCCTTCCGTGCCGGATTTCGTGGGTCCAACCCGAGTATAAACCCAGGCCTGCCTCAACGCAGGCATCGGACCTCACGAGCGCAACTGGCCCTCACAGTCACGTGCGAGTCGCTGCCACTACCATGGGGTTCGCATCCCCAGAGGATGGGTCCCGGCCATCCCCATCCTCACCGCCGGCGTTGCACCGGAACAAGGCCTAGTAGCCGAGAATACACCGGCCCGCGGTGGCCACATCTGCCACAGGACAGAGTTATCACAGGACACTGCCACGCTATATACAGTGTGTGTATGCAGAGCCAGAGTAGCTGCGCGGCACTTCAAACGCGGCCTTAGCCCCACGGATCTACATCTCATGCGCGGACACTTAATGCCCTCACCAGGGCATTCAAAACAGATTTGCCGCATTCTTCAAAACAGCGCTCGTCTGTGTGTTCATTGTTCTGTCTTTCGCCCGTTCGCGCTGTTTTCTACCCAAAATGAACGCATACCAACTAGCCCAAGTATGCTTTCTAGGACAGAGTTAATTGGAGAGACATGCGAGAGGCCGTTGTCCTGCAGTGGGCGTAGTTAGGCTGATGATGAGGACGATAATGAAGGCTAGTACAGTCGTGTTACCCTTTTGCAGCAGCACACATGGCCCGAATTTATTTATGGAGGTTGACAAACCGTTCATGCAAACCCTCCAGTCACTCAATAAAATAAAACCTGAAAGTGAAAGGCTCCCTTTATGCATAACAAAATGAACAAAATTGCTAGATCGCATATATGGGTCATTAGTCACGCTATGAACGATCGTTACAGGAATTAACTCTGCACTTGTACGACGACCCTCAAGAATGCCTTTTTTTCATCAGAGGTGACTGAAAAGTGGCCCTGATTACCAAAAGCTCCTGTTGGCAGTGCTAATGTGAACAGTTTTATAAAAGTAGTTTCCTCATGTTTAAGGTTTGTCAAAGTCTGAAGTGTGCTGCTCCCAGCGAATATGTTCAGTTTTAGAGCGAAAGCTGCAAAGGTGCGGAAGCCGTTTGATTGCTGAATTACATTCGTGAGCCTAAATAAATAAATATAACCAGTATTGACGCGACTGGGTTTCGAACCCGCGGCGGTGCGAACAGATCAGCTTTAGTAACGTTTGCTCTAGGGGCTTATGGCACATGTTCCGTCGCCCTGCCTCGTCTCGTGAGTTTTGTAGCGCCTTATTTCTTGAAAATCAGCTTTGTTGGCCTGCGCACGAGAGAGCTATTGCCCCATCAAAACACTCCTTGTGTTAAACTGCAACACACTATCGCACTGTACGTTGCACGTCGTCGTCTTCATCAACTATCGTTCTAATATCTTCGCCAGACGAGCCAACGGCCCAGCAAAGAAAAACCATGAGTCAACCGAGCTAAACACATGCTTTCGCAATCGGTTTAACAGTGTTAAAACCCTAACACTTTTTTCTGGAAAGTTTATTGGCTAGGCTGCCTTCTGCTTAATTCCTGCCTTGGTACATGCACCTGTTTCGCTCTGTAATTATCGCCTGCTATATTACGAACTCACCAAAAGTTACGTATTAGTCAATTAAGTTTATTACCTTAAAGGCCCCCATTCAAGAGGGTGTTACATGAGGGGTGGGAATACACTTGAAATAGGGAAACAAACGGCCATATTTATTTAGCACTGAAGGTAAGTTACACGTTCCAGAAATCATTAACTCGCCAAAAGTATCGAGGAAAAGGAAACACGGCGTTTCGGGGCCTGTACGGGTCCCTTGATCACATAGAGCGCCGCGTGGAACGACGGTGGCTTAAGTGCGGTTAAAACTGCGTAATTTGAGATTGTAGATGTCTGGAAGATTTCCGCGTGTCCTGTTAAGAGCATGCTTCGTGTTATGTATATGAAAAGACTCTAAAAGAAGGCGCGATGATAAGTTTTTCTCTGAGGCAGTGACTGATGCTTCGTCCCAATCGATGGTTTGTCCCGTTGATACGCTGGGTTCCGCCAAAGCATTATATGTTGTGTTCAGCAAAAGCATTAGATGTGGCGGAACCCAGCGTATCAACGGGACAAACCATCGATTGGGACGAAGCATCAGTCACTGCCACAGAGAAAAACTTATCATCGCGCCTTCTCTTAGAATCTTTTCAAATACATAACACGAAGCATGCTCTCAACAGGACACGTGGAAATCTTCCAGAGATCTACAATCGGACAATACGCAGTTTTAACCGTATGTAAGCCACCGTCGTTCCATGCGGCGCTCTATGGAATCAAGGTACCCGTACGTACCCCGAAACGTCGTGTTTCCTTTTCGAAACTTCTGGCGAGTGTATGTTTACTTCTATAATGTTCGCCCCTCGCCAGACGGTATTCCGTCAAACTCTGGACTATATCAGTTACACGTTCTTGGAAAGTACATAATGAAGCGAAGGCGACGATGTCACACGGTAGGCTGTCGCAGTTTGTAGCTGCTAGAAAAAAAATGGCTGGTGGGTTAGCATTGCTAAGCGCGAAATATTTTGCGCTAGCACAATTGTTTGCAGGTGGACACCCCCGCCACGTACCCGGAAGCACAATTTAGGTGTCCATTGACCCAAAGAGCAGTTATGCGCGTCTTCGCCTTTTTTGTCGTCAGTGCCAGTTCACCCGATGTACGCCGGCGGCCTTTGCTCCAGTGCCGACTTTCTGCAGCAATGTTGCCAACGCCAACGCGCATTGCTCTAGTGCCGTGTGTCTGCCGCAGCTTTGTTTACTCCAACGCAAGCAGCGCTGCCACCGGTGGAGCTTGTGCGCACCAGGTTGTGCTCAGGAGCAACCTCTCGCGACCAGCCATTAATTTAACTGCCACCTGCCACGGTGCTCAGCCTACTCACAATCCAGTGGGCCGGTTGTGAAAACGCCACAAAATACGTGGCCCAGGTGGCCCACGTTCCCAGGTTGCTTCTCTGGAGATTTTTAGTGCATTTCTCGCTCACGGTCAACAACGCGGCCGTCGACGAAGACGCCGTATTTTCTGCAACCGGGGCTTCTTAAGGCTCTCGCGTCAATACGAGCGCGCCATGATCAAGTGGAAGGCAGGGAGGGTCTTGATATTTATATTATTGCGATAGCTGAGCTGATGTGTTAGAAATGGAATAACTAAAAGCACTGATTTTGACGACGTATGAAGGGCATGAGTTCACATTGACTACGGTTGAGGGACATTACCCCATTATTGCGCCAATTTAGCACGCTCTTAAGATCTATGTGAAGAGCGTGTGGATCATGACAATTATTATTGGTGCGATAAACGACGCAATGATCAGAGAGGATTCGAGTCCTACAGGAAACACGCAGCGATATTTCGTTGACAGATATTAGGAATAGGAGATAGTCTGTCACAAACACATATTTGCAAAAGTGTTTCGCCTTGCAGCGCAAGGGAGGTGCTCTGCCATTCTTTTCTTCATCTCTGCGAAGCCGCGCACCGAGCGGGTATTTAAAACTGACCGCCCAGTACTATACCTTGTAAAGCAAGATCCAACTACAGCTAACCAGGGAACAAAACTCTGATACGAGACCGCTTGACTCATCTTGATCGTGCTTGATACGACTAAGCTACTCACGCTCTCGCATTGAAACTTGAATGCGATGTCTGGACCATGTCCGAAATTTATCAGACTTGAAAGATAAGTACGCACATTTGATACACACATTTGATACGCACATTAGATACGCACATTTGGATGCGCACGTAATGAGCTGCGACGGTGGCGAGGCGCGGTTGAATGAGACGAAGATTCTTGGCAAGTGCACAGATAAGACGGCACGTGTTAGTCTGGAGGCTTTCTACAAAAGAAATTTGGCTGTAGGTGTGTCAGTACTCCTTTATCTCCTTTTGCCTCCGAGTTTAAATTTTTAGATTCAGTTATCAAGTAACTGTGCTTGTGTGAATTTTGGCTGCCTGCCTGTTTCTGCGATCTCAGATGTTTAGATGTTTGACAGTTAAATGCGTGATCTCGTAAGTCTGCTCGTATTCTTTCGTAGGAATTCTGGTCTAAAATTAAACTTCAGATATATTATGTGTTATTTGCCTCACGTATCAATTACTGTTCCTTAGTATCACCTTTGTTCACCTTCTCCTCCGTGTCACCCTTCTCTCCCCTTGAAGCTTCACGTTATATAAGCTGCATCCAGGCATCAATAAAATTCAGTTGTGAGTTAGCGTTTCTGCCTCGTCTTTGTTCTTTTCTCGCGGTGTGCATGGTTTGGCGCTAGTTTTTCTCTAATTCAAGTATGCACCAACTAATCCAAAAAGAGGTGTTCATGATTTCGTTTTGTCAGCGTACAGGCTTCAAATCGGGGAAGACCAAGGTCGAAAGAAACCTATGTTATCTATTACAAAGATATCCACGGACAGTTTTTCTGTATCTGGCGCAGACATGTTTTGTGGCGACTGTTCAGTTAGGTTACCATGCGCCCACAGATTTGGGCGTATGGTAATAAGGGTGCCTAAGACTGCATGCATTTTTGACAGTTAGATACGTGGTCTCGAAAGTCTGCTGGTTTTCTTTCGTAGGAATTCTGATCTAAAATAAAACTTCAGATATATGAGGTGCTTTTTGCCTCACATATCAATTACTGTTCCTTAGTTTGGCTCACAACTACTAAAACAAATATAGAGAAAATTTCACTGCGTCAAAAGAAGTCTAATCGTATATTGCAAATCTTGATTACTTAGGCCATACTCGACAAGCTCTCCATGCATGTAATGTTGTAAGGATTCAAATTACATATGAACTTCGAATTCTGTTGTCATATTATTTCCCTTCCAGCTTCAGATCAATGGTAGAAGGTACCACACTATTAAAAGAAATAGCCGTCCACTAAACACACGCAACACAGATAAATGGTTAGTACCGTTTTTTCACACAGACTAAAGGCTGCTGACGCTAGATTACAATCTTTCCACAATTCTAACCAAATGCTAAGACATAAATCAATCTACCAAAGCTACACTGCGTCGGTATTTTGTAATAATGTAACCTGATGTGTTTTTCCTCCGCTAAACAGTTCTTTATAATTTTCCTCAGTTAGCTTTAGTTTCTCATTTAAAGCGTTAATAAAGTATGTAAGATTTGCTGTCATTCATGAGTTGATTGAATGCATATTTCCTTGTAGTTAGTGATGCCTTCTGAGTTGATATTGTTGTTTGTTGTTGTTGTTTTAATATACCTATATGTGCATTACATTTACTTGAATTCATGATACTCTTTTGTGTCGTATTTACCATGTGTCAACTATTTGCTTCTCGATGTATATGATATTCTTTTAATGTGTGCTCTCATGCCTTGTAACGGCTGGCTGGACCCCGTCAAGCTGTTTACGCACAGCTTTTAGCCCAGGCAGCAGACCAGAGCCTTCTGGTAAATAAGAATTGAATTTAATTGAATAGCAAGTTTCTTACTGTAGGCGGCCGTTATGGCAGGCGATCATGATCTGGGAAGAAAGAGAGCAGGCGCCACTAGACAAGTAATTATGAAATTCTATGACTCCAGGGAAAAAGATAGTCTTCTCAAAAACTGTTAACGCAAGCGTTGACTACGCAAAACATATTGTGCAGCTTCGAAAGAAAGTGTGGCAGCCTGCTGATGTCGAAAGATCTAATGGTCAAAAGGTACCGCTTTTTCATGATAGGCTGAAGATCAATGACCGTTTGTGTTTTTGAGACAACACTCGAAACGAGCGTCTGTTCTGCGAGACGGGTGCTTGGAACAACCATAACGAATCAGCGACAGCAGGTCACTGCCATAATGGAACGCCTTCCAAAGGTGCAAATAATCAATAGCTCAGGATAGTTCTGCTGAATGCTCGCAGCATTGCTAACAAGGTCACAGAATAATATTTTTTATTGCTGTCAGAGCATTCACAAGTCGTTTCCATAACGGAAACATAGCTAAACAGTGCTGTTTCTTCTGATTGTATTGTTCCTCCTGGCTACACAATGCTCAGATGGGATCGTAATTCCCGTGGGGGTGGTGTGGCCATTATTGTGAAGTCATCGCTCTCGGTTTCCACGATTACGAGCGAAATGCCGGAGTCGATGCCGTGTAAAATTATGTTTTCGGGTGCTGCGTACATCATAGGAGCTATTTACAGGCCACCAAATACTTTCCCTGACTTTCTCGATAAGTTAAACGAGTTCCCATTCAGTCATGTAGCTAGGAGCACCCGCCTGATGATCACTGGCAATTTAAACTTGCCAAATATTGATTGAGGACTGACTACTCCTGGACGTGCAGAAATTTCTAGCGCGAAAAAAATACTGCATCTTGCTTTCTTTTACAATTTGAGGCAAATAGTTAGACAACCTACACGGGTATCCTCTCAATGAAGTAGGCGATTTTGAAACAAATGTCATACATGGTATATCTGATCATAAAATTATTTTACTGGATGTGTTACTTGTGCAAACTCCTGCGGAACCTATTGTTCGAGTAGAAATCAAAGATTACGGGAACGCCGATGATACATCTATTCTGGATTACCTGGAAACTTGTTTTTATGAATTTGAAACTACTTCCGAAAATGAATCAGTCGAATTGTTATGGCAGTGTCGTAAAGTTATCATCAAAACTTGTGTCGACCGGCACGTTCCAACTACACTTAAGAATACGAAGCAGCGCAACCCATCGGTCTCAAGAGATATCATTCGCGCAACACGCAAGTTGAAAAAATTACGTAGAAGGAAAGCCGACTCAAACGACATACGTCAAAACAGCAGCACGTCAAAAGAATAAAAATACTGGTATCGGCCGCAAAAAAAAAAAAACATTGGCAGTGGCTTAGCTCGGCTATTGCAGGACATACGTAGCGAGAGGTGCGTTTCCCTGGCTGAGCTTGTTGTGGTCACTGTATGTTTAGAAATGAGAGACATTGGATATACACATCTTTTATTCATTTTGTTTGACAGAGATGACGACAGCCCGATGATCTGTGAAGTAGCATGCAGCGGTCTCAATTTTGTCGATACAGTATTTCTATTTGGTACAGCCTCTTTAGTATACAAGCTTTATTGTAGTTCCCCATTGTGTACTCTGGACTTGAGGGTCCACAGCTAAATTAAAGTCAAACTTTTCTTTCATATACTGACTAAGATAGCCCTTTTTCCTGTTGAAATCACCCAAAGTCACACACAACTGTGAAACCGTGCTGGTATACACGTTGCAACCACATCAATCGTCTGCTTGACAAATGTTCCCGGTGCCACACAGACTCCTTGGATGATAATGCCGCTTTCCAGGAGCCGAGCACAGCAGGATTCACCATTATTCACCGCGATCGAAGTGAGATGTCTGACAGCGGTGATACCTTGTTTCGCGTACACACAGAGTCCAGCGTTCTTATTTGGTTCAAGCCAGCTGCCAGGCGACAACCTCAGTATCGAGATAGTTAATCTTCTTTTGTCTATACCGCCGTTTAGCAGTGGCTGGACTCTCGTTCTCTTCATGCATGTCAAACGTTGTGATACAGACGCCCACTACATCTCCGCCTTTTATACGCAATCCTACGCATGCGACGTGGGGTTCGGGTGACAGAGCGGCGTGCGGCGAGGCGGTGGTGACGAACGAGGCGCCGCTCTGGGGCCTCTCTGGTTACGATAGTATAGGCGCATGCGCACAACTGCGCATACGCGTGACGTCTTATTCACCTTCGACGGTGGAGCGGGCGCGCGGCCGCGGGGACGGCGAACCGCACGCCGCACTTTGCTCCTCTTCGGTTGTCATGGTAACGGCGCATGCGCGCAACTGGCCTCGCCCATGCAGCGCGAAATGCTCGACCGGTAGCCCCCTGTAGCTCTCGCTACAAAAAAAATAATAATTTAACCACACTCTTCGTCGTTTTCTGAGAAATTTCCAGAAAAATTTTGGCGCTATCTTGATAACAGAAAGATAAACAGTAAAGCAGGTGAAAGTGGGAGCCAAACTTATTGCAGATAAGTCGGACATAGCAGACCACTTCAGTAAATATTTCCAATCGGTATTCGCAAGAAACACGAGCCAAAGTGACGCGCACGACGAAGCACATTCTATTCAAACTTCTATCGATACTATCAGCTTTACTCAGAGCGGCGTGTTTCAGCGGGTGGCACAATTAGACAAAAAGCAAGCTATCCGTCCGGATGGAATACCTACATGCTTCTTGAAAAAGTATGTTGAATGGATGTCCTTCTATTTGGTAATTATATTCCTAAAATAACTCGTAACTCATTCTCTGCCATAAGACTCGCGCTCTGCCATTGTTATACCCGTATTTAAAAGTGGCAATCGCACACTCGTGAACAATTATCAGCCTGTGTGTCAAGATATCATGGGCGGCTGTAGTGTTGGTCGGCGCCGAAGTTACAATTAATCGGGCCAACCTGCCCACCACTGCACTCTCCGTAAGTTCGGAGGGGGAGGAGCGACAAACTTCTCCACCCCGCGTGCGAAAGATTCTGATTCGACTGCTGACCGGCGATAGGGGCCACGCCTGATTAGTCGTTGACCGGAGGCATGAGGCGTAGGCAATTTCCGTAGCGAATTAATTTAATTAGACAAACAACCACGTATTACAATATGCCCGACAAGGTAGCGCCGTACACTGACGTGAAGCAAATAACACAAGCACCAATTGAACACGTTAACACAGCAATTAACACAAAGAAAGAAACATCAGGGCGATTGCTATAAAAAATGTTACGAGACGGAAATACAGTACAAAGGATTGCAACGAGAAACACAGAAAGCAAAAATACAACGATAAAAGAGTTGAAGTGAGTGGTGAGAAACGATGGCTTAGCTGCGGAGTGGCAAGGTCCGGTCGCAGGGAGCGTCGGGCTGTGGTTGCTCGTCGCGGGGCTGATGCGGGCTTGCGGATACGGGCGAACTTGGGCCTCGCGTCTTCGGGACCACCGTCGCCGCGCTCTACGCGTCAGATCTCCGCCTAGGCTCCTTGCCGACCACTGTCACCAGCGCGCACCACCTCGTCGTATCACCAGTTTTCCACGAAGGCTCGCAGGATAGCGCACCGACACACGCCTCACGCACTGCCACACCTCATGCAGTCACGTCCCAGTTAGTCAGAACAGTTCGACACTCCACATTCGGTCGTAACAGTCCAACACTGAAACACGACCACACGCAAATATCTTGCGCTGCATAACATTTCAAAACACTACCAACAACGCACAAAAAAACAATAAAAAGAAATTTCTAGCTAAGGGTGAAACTGGGCCGTCGCAACGCGTTTAGTTCACCCCATGGCTATTCACACCCGGCTGAGGTAGTCTGCGCCGACGTTATCTTTACCCTTAATGCTCTCGACCCCGAAGTCGTACTCCTGTAGGAGCAGCGCCCAGCGAAGCAGCCGTGAATTCATAAACTAAGCCTCGTTCAGATAATTCAGTGGCTGATGATCTGTCTTGACGGTGAATCGTTTGCCGTAGAGGTAGAAATTGAAGCGCTTGATAGCCCATACAATGGCCAAGCACTCCTTCTGAACTGCTGCGTACGCCTTCTCTCTGGGAAGTAGCTTGCGACTCGCGTACGCGACGGGATGCAGAAGTCTGTTCATTTCCTGCAACAGTACTGCCCCAACCCCTTGATCTGAGGCGTCGGTACGGAGTACAAATGGCTTGCTGAAATCCGCAACCTGTAGGATGGGGGCCTCTGAGAGCAGTTGTTTCAGGCTGTTAAAGGCTTGTTCTTCGTTATCCCCCCACCTAACGCTGTTTGGTGCGAGTTTTTTGGTCAGGTCTGTCAGAGGTGCGGCAACAGTTGCGTAACTCGGGATGAATTCACGATAGTATCCCGCTAGGCCCAAAAAGGCTCGTACTTGGCGTTTGGTTATCGGTCATGGGGCTTGGCGGATCCTGTCCAGTGTTGATTCCATCGGGCCAAGGGTCCCCTTTCCAATCGTGTGACCGAGAAAACACAGTTGATCGACGCCGAGTTCGCATTTCTTCGGGTGTATGGTCATCCCGGCTTCCCGGATTCGCGTGAGAACCTGCTCCAGTGCCTTGACATGGTCCTCCCACGACTCGGTCGCTACGAGCACGTCGTCGTAGTAATGATAGACGTTGTTTATCCCGTCTAGGAGCTTCCTCATCAGTTTAGCAAAGACGGCTTGGGCGGTCTTGATGCCGAAAGGCATGTTCCTGAATTGGTAAAGGCCACTGGGAGCCGAAAACGCCATCTTTTCCCTTGAGTGATCGTCCAGGGGGACCTGCCAATAGCCTTTCGCGAGGTCCACCTTAGAGAAGAACTTTTTGCCTCCCACCTCCGCGATGACGCAGTCGGCGCGGGGGATCGGTTCGGCGTCGGCGACCAGTACCTCATTTAATCTCCTGAAATCTACGCAAAAGCGGTTCGAACCGTCGGGCTTCTTTATCAGGACTGTTGGGGCATTATACGGTGAGCGTGACTTCTCGATCACGCCCATCCGCATCATCGCGGCAACCTCCCTCTCAACTTTCTGACGAACTGCGAAGGGAAGCGGGTACTGCTTGACCTGGATGGGCTTGTTGGTGGTAGTGGTCAAGTTGCACACGGCCCACGTGGTGTATCCGGGCCGATCGGAAAACAGCTCCTTATGCCGAGAAATGAGGGACCGCAGCTCCTGTGCCTGTGGTGGGGTCAGTTTCTCGGACGCCGCGATATCGCGGTGGTCGGCTTGTTCCCCGAGAGGCCACACCAGCGCCCCATCGTCTATATTGGAGGCTACCGCCGCAACCACCAGCACGTGAGAGTCGGTTTCAGGGTGCCGGCTGAAGTATTTCTTCAGCATATTGACATGGAATGTTTTTGGGTTGCCCTCAACACCTACCACGTAGTCGACTTCTCCCTTTTTCCCTTTAACCACATAGGGGCCCTTCCATTTCATCGTGAACTTATTGTGCTCTGTGGGGAGCAGTAAGAGCACCTGGTCTCCAACCTGTAATGCCCTCGATTTAGACCCGCGGTCGTAATACCGCTTGTATCGCTCACCTGCCTCTTCTAGAGCCTCATGTGCCATCTGACAGGTCGTTTCGAGCCTCTCTTGCAGGTCAGTCACATACTGGTAGGCCGTCTTGGTCTCCTCTTCCAGTTTGTTCCCCGTCCACAATTCCTTCAGTATAGTGAGGAGGCCTTGCACGTTCCGCCCGTACAAAATCTCGAACGGGGAGAACCCAGTGCTTGCCTGGGGGACCTCCCTGTAGGCGAACAAAAGCGGCTCGATAAACCGATCCCACTCCTTGGGCTGTTCTGTGCACATGCGGCGGAGCATCTTCTTGAGCGTCCCGTTGAGGCTTTCCACGAGGCCGTTGGCCATCGGGTAGTAGGGCGAGGTGGTCTGCGGGCGAAGAGACAGCAGACGGCCCACTTCTGCCATGAGTTCCGAGGTGAAATTCGACCCTCGGTCGCTCAACATCTCCTCCGGAACACCCACTCGGGCGAAAATTTGTAAGAGAGCCTCGGCCACCCGCTCGGTCTCGATGCTGGGCAGGGCGACGGCCTCTGGGAACCGGGTCGCATAGTCGACTAGCGTCATGATGTAGCGATTCCCCTTCCGAGTTGTGGGCTTGAGGGGCCCAATAATATCGATAGCCAGCCGGCGAAACGGCGTGTCAACCAGAGGCATTTTCTCAAGGTGCTTTAGTAAAACGAGCTTTTGGGCAAGTTGGTTACTTTGTTTCCACATAACTGCAGCGTAAAAAATTACGAACACAAAAAAGGGGAGAAACACATACGACACGGACAAAAGCAGCACTCACAACTGATTTTATATCGCCAGGAATGGGAAATATAAAGGTTCCGCCGCGGATGCGCGCGCAGCAAGTACACGTACAGTACTCACGGATTGAAATAGGACATTCGGAGCGCGTGGCCGTCGCTTCATGGAGCGCCGCCCGTAGACGCTCATGGAACCAAGGTGGTGCATTGTGGTATGGCGTGAGAGGGAGAACATCTACAAAACAGAATTGTTCCTTCCAGTAGCCAATCAGCCGGCCTGTGGTTTACCACATGCCTGCGTGGCACTGCAAGGCTAGCGCTCCGAATGTCCTATTTCAATCCGTAAGTACTGTACCTCGATCACAAAAACCAAAAACCAAAAAAGGAAAAAAAACAAAAAAACAAAAAAACCAAGCAACCAAATCCAAAAAACTAAAAACAAAACTTTATCACACCGTGAAACCCATCTTATCGCCTGGCAGAGAAAAGGTCACATTCCGCTTTATATAGATGAACAGAAGTATCGCTTACGCAAAAAACGCCCTTTTTCTTTATATGGTAAGCAAAGATCAAACTGCACGTGAACTACTGGAAGCTTACCATATAAAGAAAAAGGGCGTTTTTTGCGTAAGCGATACTTCTGTTCATCTGTATAAAGCGGAATGTGACCTTTTCTCTGCCAGGCGATAAGATGGGTTTCACGGTGTGATAAAGTTTTGTTTTCAGTTTTTTGGATTTGGTTTTTTGCTTTTTTTGGTTTTTTGGTTTTTGGTTTTTGTGATCAAGGTAAGTGTACTTGCTGCGCGCGCATCCGCGGCGGAACCTTTATATTTCCCATTCCTGGCGAAATAAAATCAGTTGTGAGTGCAGCTTTTGTCTGTGTCGTATGTGTTTCTCCCCTTTTTTGTGCTCGTTATTTTTGACGCTGCAGTTATGTGGATCTCAAGGTGCACCTTTTTGACTGATCCCCGTGGGGCTGTCTTCTGGCAGCTGTCGCACGACGCCACAAACCGACTAGCGTCACCATGTACGCCGGGCCAGAAGAAATCAGTCAGAATGCGGTCACAAGTCTTTTTGTGCCCCAAATGACCTGCCATCAGTCCGCAGTGCGCGAGGCGGAGAACCTTGTTTCGGTGCTGAAAGGGGACAACCAGCTGTAAAGTACCCGAGCCTGGCTCTGGTAGGAATTGGCGATAGAGCATGTCATCTCTTAGCAGAAAGTTGTACGAGCCCCCTCCCTTGCGCCGGACCTTTCCCTCTTCCCTCTGCATCTGAAAATAACGCCGGAGGGTCTCGTCCGCTTGTTGGTCTCGGCTAATCTGCGTCGGGGTGACTTCTGCCATCGCGGTTGGTACTCGTAACTAGCGGAACGTCTCCGACGATTGCTGCCTGGACTGTTGACGGGTGGTCACGGCCGCCGCGGGTGCGGGCTCGGCCGGGGTACTTGGCTGACCCTGTACGGTATCCGATGCACCCGCTTCGGCCCCTTCGATACTCAGGGCTATTCCCCTCCAAGTCGCGTCGGCCTCGGACGGATGCCTGGCGCCGTCGATATTCCCCAGAATTAGGTCGAGCAGTGGCGATTCCATGCATCCGGCCAGCACCTCTCCCCTATAGGCCTGGTGCGCTGCAGCTTTGACCGTACATGTGGCGCCACCTCCCGTTCGCGACGTGCGTTATGTGTAAGTCAAACGTGCAGCCGCCGCAGTCGCCGCAGTTAATACCATGGCGGCAAGCGGCAGCGCAGAGTGTACGCGATCTAAAAGCAGGAGTTCTATTTACTGTTGTGTGTACGGCTGCCACAACAGTTATAAGAACACCGCCGGAAAGTTGCCGAAGATTAAATTTTACAGCTTTCCCTGGAGGCCGTATGAAGAGGAAAGAAGGCAGCGCTGGGTTAGAGCAGTACGCCGTGCAAGGTAAGCATACACGCCTCGTCAGCGTTGTCAACGGCTTATTGTATTTAATTGTTTCCATTAGCCCGGACGGAAGCCCATGGCAACCGAACCGCTGCTCGACCCGCATCTGCAGTGCACATTTTGTGGGGAACGAGAAAAGCACGATTGCCGGACACCCTGCATACATTCCTACGCTGTTTCCGGCGAGCTATGGGAGATGCGACGGCGTCTGCAGCGAGACGAAGATTGGGAGATACGAGCGGTAAGCAGCGCTGTTCACGGGAAAGATTTTGCTGGTTTGCAAATACTGTCGGCGCGGCTCATATGTGGTCCGGAGCAGATATTCCGATGTTAGTAATATTTCTGATATTGAAGCCCAGTGTAGAGCTATACATCAGAATTTAACCTTGGGCATATCTTTTCAAGAGCTCAGCGCAGAGGCTTGACTACCGAAGTGTCTACTTCCGGAAAGCTACGAACTGCAGCCGAGGCTGTGGGCTCCCAGTCTGCAGTTTCTGGTGCGGACGGCTTGTCCGCTGAAGCGACGGCACCCGACGAGCCAGAGACCACGGCAGACGCTTCAAGCCCCAAGGCTGCAGCTTCTGGTGCGGGCGGTGCACGAAGTTCGTCCGACAGCGTCGCTACCATGTTATCTGTGGTATGTTGTTTTCTTCATCGTCTTTACTGATAAAACTTTTTTCACTCCCCGTTCATTGTTCCATGCTCTGCTTGCAATTGATGCTGCTAGTTATAAAGCACATGTTAATAATTGAAGTGTTCCTCTGAGAATTATACTTTGTACTATTTAATTACTTTACCAGTGCTGAAAAGACAAATTTGTTGAGTTCTCTAATCTGCAGATGAATTAACCAGGAACACAAAGCTTTTGCAACCAAAGAAAGCTAAAAAGAGGGCCGCTTGCACTCTCTATTCAAAATACAGATGACAAAAACTAATGGAAACTTTTACCATTTTCCAGGCTACGCAGACTGAAGGGAGTCTACATCAAGGACAATGTACCCTCTTTTTGTCTGTGGCCTCTCAAGGCTGCGCTTCGACTCAAGTCTGCCACAATGACACTGTAGACACCAGTGTTCAAGCCCAGGTGGCTACAGAGTCAACGTTCGCTGGTCCAGAAGAGCGCAGCTGTGTTTTCTTGGGGTATGAGTCCATGTGTCACAAAGAGGCAGCATTCCGGGAACTCTGTGGCGTCAGTGCAAATGTATTTGCGCTCCTTTTATCTGTCATTTCTCCTATACCTGTCCGGCAAATCGATGTGCCCGTAGCTCAAAAGCTGGCAATTTTTTTGATGAGGTTGAAACTGGGAACTTCATTTTCCAGCATTGCCGTTCTTTTTGGCCTCCACCGTACAGCTGTAAGCAGAATATTCTACTTTGTTCTGAGCAATATGTTGGCTGCACTGCAGAATTTCATTCCAAACCCTTCACGTGCGACTGTTGATGCATTAATGCCTGCTTGCTTCATGCGCCACTACCCACGTTGCCGTTTTATTATAGACTGCACTGAGGTTAGAACAGAAGAACCACCAACACTAGAACAGAGACGTGCTCTATTTTCCCACTACAAGGGTGGCTACACCTTAAAGTTCCTGGTGGGAATTTTGCCAAATGGTTGCATTACATTTGTCTCGGATGCCTATGGGGGTCGAACGTCGGACACCCACATCACGCTGGAGTCAGGATTTCTGGACCGAATAGAGCCAGGGGATGTAGTACTTGCTGATAAGGGATTTCCCGGAATTAAGGCACCAGCTGAAGGGAAAGAAGGAATTGTTGTTCTACCCCCATTTTCGAAAGGGAATGTCCAGTTCACCTGTGAGGAACTGCAGGAAACCTACCATGTTGCGCAGGTACGGATACACGTTGAAAGGGTGATCCAGCGTTTGAAGCTGTTTAATGTCTTGAACACAAGAGTCGCCGTGGACATGATTCCTCATATGAGTTCAATAATGCGCATGTGCTGCATTCTGGTTAATCTTCAAAACCCAGTTATCAACACGAAATGGCCTCAGGTTAACAAAAATGGGGACTGAAAGCCTGACTGCATCACATTTCTTTTGCTGGTTTGGTTTTACTGTGTTTACATCCCACAGAGGAGGAGGAGGAGGAAAAACATTTATTCAGAGCACAAAAACTGGGTGGGTTCAGTACGAGAACCCATTGGTCGTCATCATAATCCGGCCCCTCTCAACCAGCAATTTCTGGTCGAGTGGGCTGTGGCTATGAAGGGTTGCCTCCCAGCGCTCATGAGTCGGATCGGGATTTCTGTCCAAGTCTGGGTTTTCTTGACATTCCCAAACCGCGTGAAAGAGTGTGCCAACTGCTCCACAGAAGGGGCAGGACGAATTTTAGGTTTCTGGGTACCATTTACTCATTAGGTAAGGATTGGGCAGAGTATTAGTTTGTAGTCGCCTGATTATGTGCTCTTCATATTTACTTAGGGTTTTGTGAGGAAGAGGATATTCCCTTCTTGTGATCTTATAGTACTCCGTAATTTCTGCGTAGCTTAGTAAGGGTGAGGGGTTGTCAACTATGTCAGAGAGAGGCTGCGTGCCAGATGCTCGGAGGAGGAGAGCTCGAGCAGCTGTGTTGGCCGCCTCATTGCCCGTCGTTGAGAGGTGCCCTGGCGTCCAGAAGATCTGGATGTTGGAAGGATTAGACCTTTCCAAAATTTCCCAACACGGAGCGCCAACGCGGCCTCGAGCTATGAGGGATGCCGCAGTGGTTCTTTAGCATACACTTATTTCTTTTGCAGGTGCTCTCGAGTACAGTGTGAAAGACCAGTATCGTATGGTATACGGAGTGTTGTGCTGCAGATGTGTGCATATGTATTGAGAGACACAGGTATAAGAGGGCTGTAGGCTAATTTTGAGCTATGTTGATGCAAAACCACACAGGAGCGGGTTTGTTGGAGAGGCTTTGCTGACCTAGCATGACCAGTGCGGTACTTGTCTGCAACGATAGGTCGAGAATGGGCTCCTGTCTTGCACATCCGAGTTATTTCCGACATTCATTTTTGCCCTTGTTACAGTTTTGGGTTGCACCTTTCTGTGTCTATTCAAAATCTGACAGTCTTTGCTTGTTGTCTTCGTGACAGTTTGAGTAATGCTTTCATGTGTCTGTGCCTGCAACCTTGTGTTCATATGTTCCCCTCTTATGTTTTTGCTAATTCTCAAGTTCTTATGTCCCTGCCGACTGAATTGTTGAATTGTGCTCATTGATTGCTCAGGTTCTCTTAATATCTATAATGCATTTGTTGTTAAGGTTAATTTTCTGCTGCCATCGTGTTTTTGCTGCGTGTGGGCACTTCAGTTTTGTTGTGCTGCCAGTTATAGTAGTTATCTCTCTAAAGTGGAAAGCAGTAGCTGTAGCCACCTTTAAGCACCAACCTCTCCTTTCATGTTTTGTAATCTTTGACCAAAATATGTCAAAGCCACTCCATTTCACTGGCACAAACATTAGTTTATTCCAATGAAATACATATACTTGCAAATCAAACTTGTATGCTTGAATATGTTTAGCTTACATTGAAACAAATTGATGCACACATCATCTTATAGTGGTATTTCAGGTGGCTTAAAATTCAGGGAGTTCATGGCTGTTTAGGAAGGTCACAAGCAGAACCAAAAAAGCAATATTGAAACTTCAAGTGATGATTCAAGTGATGAATCTGCCACCATCAATAACCACTCCATCTTGTGTTCACTTTTTATTCCTGCAAATACAAGGGATGCCTGCTGTTAGTGCTGCCAGAAGAGTTGGAACATAATTGCATGATGTTTGTGAAATGCTTTTTTTTACAAGAGACATGCATAAAAATATGGAGCATTTTAAGAAAAATGACTCGAGCATGCTTCTGCGTTCAAATGATGAGTGTGCAGTGTGCCAGGGTTCTTGATCACGTTTTACTGAAATATGGAGGTTGCACCTCAGCTACTAGTAAGCTGCACCTGTAAACATGCAAAAGGGAATAACACCTTGAGTGAAGGCTGCAAGCTTGACTCCACCTGGGGTTTTTTCCCCCGACAGAAACTGCAGCCACACTATGAGACTGCACTGTGGGTCTTAGTGAAGACATATTGCAAAGCATACTATCATTATGTTTTGTAGTTGTGCATGGGGAGACTAAATGTTACACATCACTCATTCCACTTACAGCCATTTATTTCAATAATCCATAGCCAACAATATGAGGCTGTAAAATGACTCAGTTATTTGTCAGTGTCAGAAGGTCTTTCAACACTGTACATAGGCCCCAAGCAGTATATATTCGACGACTTGACGGAAACGGTAAAAGAAGTGCCATAGCAATCGCACTCTGCTCGCTCTAAAGCAACTCCCCGACAGCACACCCCCCGAACTAATCTTACCTTATCTGCAGTATTTACTAGTCTTACTAGTTTACTAGTCGTATCTAGTCTTGTCTTATCAACCAACAGCACCCTTCTCATTCTTACAGAAACGTGGTTAACAGGCAATATCAGTGATACCGAAATTTTAGCTGCGCTGCCCAACTTTAAAGTTTACCGTAAAGACCGGGAAAGAGCCCGTGGCGGTGGCGTGCTCATAGCCGTACATCAGCAGTTTTCAGCATCCTTAATCAATGTAGATTCTAACTTAGAACTGCTATGGCTGCTCTGCCACGCTGCCCCCCGAACTGTGCTGGTAGGAGTCTGTTACAGGCCACCGCAAAATGATCCGGACTTTTCCTACAAACTAAACAATGTGCTGAGTGAACTGACATCATCGTATCCTAACGCAGATATTGTTCTTTTTGGTGATTTCAATTTTCCCACTATTGACTGGCGTAACTACACCTCCATGACAAATTCTTCAGAAGCAAAAAATTTTGTCGATGTCTGTCTTAACTTCAACCTTACTCAGCTAATATTAGAGCCAACGTGCATTGCGCAGAATTCCGCCAACACTCTAGATCTGATATTAACCAACAGCCCTGATAGCGCAACAAGTATTACATACCTAAGGGAAATAAGTGATCATAAAGTCATTCATGCTACCTTCAGTTTTACACCCATGCTTCGTCAAGTTTCCAGGAAAACAATTCGTCTTTATGAAAAAGGTGATTTTCAAGCAATAAATGAAGAACTAACTGCTTTTTTTACAACTTATGAAACTGATTTCCACACAAAGTCTCTTAACGAAAATTGGACGATTTTCAGGGACAAAGTTCACGAACTAACAAACAACTACATTCCGGTAGCTAGTTTCCGTGCTAACCAGCAAAAACCGTGGTTTACTACGGCCCTGAAACGCCTGGAAAACAAGAAAAAGCTTCACTATCGGGCAGCAAAGCGGAATCCAAGCCAAGCATCATGGGAAAAGTACTACACTGCCGAAGCTGATTACCGTGCTGCTATCCGCAACGCAAAACACACCTTTTTCCACTCTGAATTGCCAAAAATGCTAATACACAACCCTAAAAAATTCTGGCACGTAGTAAACCCAAAGGATACACGTACAATTGTTCTTACTAACGATATGGGTCAAACCATCAGCGATTGTGAATGTGTTGACATTTTCAATAGAGCCTTTTCAACTGTTTTTGCGAAAGAGTGTGATTTACCTGCTAACCCCCTCATAAGTTCCTTCACAGCGTCAACCATGGATCCAGTTTCTTTCTTCGCAGATGGTATATCATCTCGTATCGAAAACATCAAGCTAACGTCATCAGCCGGGATCGATGAAATTAACTCGAAATTTCTGAAAAATACTAAGCACATTTCCGCGGCCTACTTATCACTATTGTACTCTCAGTCTCTCTCTTCAGGTAACATACCGCATGACTGGAAAGTGGGAAAGGTCGTCCCAATCTTCAAGTCCGGTAACAAAAACTCGCCCTTAAATTATCGACCCATTTCCCTAACAAGCATTCCTTGTAAAATCATGGAGCATGTAATTTATTCTCAAGTCATGAACTTTCTCGATTCCAACAATTTCTTTCATTCATCACAACATGGCTTCCGTAAAAACCTTTCCTGTGAGACACAACTGGCTACATTTGTTCATGACTTACATGCTAACCTTGACTGCAACCAACAGATTGATGCTATTTTTTTAGATTACGCAAAAGCCTTTGACAAAGTACCACACCAGAGATTACTACTTAAGCTCTCTTACCTAAATATTCACCCTAGCATTCTAAACTGGATTAAGGAATTTTTAACAAATTGAACCCAATTAGTCATAGTTAATAACGAATTTTCTGATTACATTCCAGTAACCTCAGGCGTCCCCCAAGGATCAGTGCTCGGACCGTTATTATTCTTAATATACATTAATGACTTGCCCCTCCACGTATCATGTCACATTCGTATGTTCGCAGATGATTGCGTCATTTATCGTACTATTAATAACTCTTCCCACCAAGAAGCCCTCCAGACTGACCTAACTAACGTTCAGAAATGGAGCGACCTGTGGATGATGACACTTAACCCTCAGAAATGTAAGATTGTATCCTTCACCCGTCGCACTAAACCATTTATTTTTTCGTACAATATAGCTCAAATCCCAATAGAAGCAGTTAACTCATTTAAGTACTTAGGAGTCACGCTATCTCATGATTTATCTTGGCGCACACATATTTCTAATGTAATATCATCCGCGAATAAAACACTAGGCTTTTTGAAACGCCACTTACGTCACGCTCCCCAACAAGTTAAACTCCTGGCTTACCAATCGCTAATCAGACCGAAACTAGAATATGCATCCCCCATATGGAATCCACATCAAATATACCTCATAAATGCCCTCGAATCCGTCCAGAACCGTGCCACTAGATTCATCCACAATACCTATTCATACCAAGTCAGCGTGTCCTCTTTAAAAGCAGAATCCGCCTTATCAACCCTTGTTATTCGTCGCCGCATTGCCAGCCTAAAGCTGTTTCATAAGTTCTTTTACAGCACCCACGGTTACGCAGGCTATATCACATCACCAGCTCGCATATCGCATCGCACTGGTCACATTCTTCAAGTTGCCCGGCCTCGGACCCATACGACCACGTTCGCTGCCTCCTTCTTCCCCCGAGCAGCATTAGATTGGAACGGCCTTTCCCACAGCATCGCCGCTATCACCTGCCCATCCAACTTTTCCAAAGCACTAACAGATCATATTGTATGTTGAACCCACATCGCAACCATTGTACTTATTTTTTTTTGTATAATCCAACCCTTATGTAATACCCCCACGGGGGTCCTTAAGGTAATAAACTGAACTGAACTGAATCAATGTGTGAGAAACCTCAAAAGGTGCTTGAAATAAAAGCCTTCCAGCTTCGGTATGTACTCGGCTAGGAAGCCATCATCTCTCTTCACAGTGACTGTTATGCTGTGCTGTGGTGAGTAAACAAAAAAAAGGGCATGATCTAGATTCAAAATGTACAGCATCACCATCACTTGCGTATAGTAGGCATGTCCTTTCTTAAGCATCAAATGCCGATTGCTGTACTCAATATATGGGACAAAGCTGATCTCATGCTCATAGTCAATCAAACGGTCGTTTTCTTTCAGCGAGAAAGGGCACTTGATTTCGACGAGGCATTTGTTTCCATTGGCTACGTGGATTCCATCAGGGCTGCAACATAGCCATGGTTGCTCCGGATGTATTATAAGCCCAACCTGTAAAAGATATATATATATATATATATATATATATATATATATATATATATATATATATATATATATATATATATATATATATTGCCTAAAAATGTTACATGAAAAACACCTATACATTACCTCATAGATTGGACTTCCAAGAGCCATTGACAATTCTCTTCTGGCTTCAGCTTCTGTCATTTTGCCTTGAATACAACAAAACCATGCAATATATTAGAATAAAACTAACGATTTGCTTTATGAAATCATTCCAGCATTACAATTTAAACAGCACAAAATATAGTTTAACACAAACTGGGAGAGGACATCATGCATGCACAATTTTCTTGTATGCAGCTCATGCTGGTTAGCACCCAGTGCAAAGCATTCTACCGTATGAGGTGGCCGCAGTTGAGAAGAACCTTGGTCTTGCCAGAGATTTCGCCAGGCTTTCAAAGTTCGATGTGCGGGTTTTAATTCTGTGCGCGCTAGTACTTGTCACCCGAACGCGTCGTTCTTGATGCCACCTGTGGCGAAATGTGAATCGATCATTGACAAAAACAAAAAAAGGGTAAAACTGGCCGGGAAAAAAGTGGGAAAACTTCCGCTCACAAACCTTGCCGATGCTGCCTGACCTCTCGTCATTAGAGCGATTTCGGTGATCTCGTCAGCATTTTTCCTGACTGCCTTATCAAAAAAGGCTTTATCCTTTTCGGAAAGGTGCATCTCGCATCTTTTCAGCCTCAGCGGCCACACAGAAACGACTTCCATAGCAGTAAAAAGCTTCCTTTTACGGGCCAAGCCACTGCCCAAACATTCTCTGATGAGCTCAGCTTCAACAGCTGTACGCTCAGAAGGGAGCGCAACAGCACACTTCTCTTCCTCTGAGCGCGCCACTCTTTCCTCCAGGGCAGGCACAAGAGTACAGTTCACTTGGGGAAATTTCCCGAGTGTGGTATTTGGGCACAAAGCCCCAAGAACTGGAACCGGCAGGGGACGACCTACAGGAATAATGAAAATAAAAACATACCGCCTCACGAAAGCAAGCAGTCGTGCCTGAAAGTAATCTTACTTGTGAATAGCTCCCGCACAGATTTTTTTGTGTCTAGCGTAGGGCGAGCGGTAGGCTTCCGCCAAGTACAAGGCAGGTCTGTGCACGACACGTGCTTGTAGTTGTTGACGAACACAGCTAACGCGGCTCCGTGCTTACACCAGCCCCGGCAACCAGCCTTGCAACTGCAGCTGGCATCCACTATACATCTGGGGTTTGCGGACAACTGAAGAACAAACTTGCATATTAATAAAAATAACAGCTGTACACAAAAATTAAATTTACCTGCAGCCGGACTTCGTACTCCGCAGTCTTCATTTGCGCCGCGAATTTCCCGATTACCTCGGATGGCGCCGCTGAGGCCACGATCTCCTCCCTCACAGCATATACGTGATTGCTGTCATAAAGGTGGCGACCACGCACCAAACTGCTTGTTTTAAAGTATGCGTCTACGTTTTCAATTTTTTTAAACCCGCAGTATAAAACTCGCGCCTCGCCTTTCGCAGCCATCGCGTATCTGGCTCGGAGAGCTGGACTTACGAGTAACGCCTGATCCGCCCGTCGGTGGCGCTCATTGTACCGGAGCAGTGGCGCCACCATACCAGCGCAAGAGGCCCATAGTAAGGTGCGTCAACTTGAATTCGCGCCTCGGGTAGCGTTTTGACCGAGCGGTCCACCAGGTAAACGGCTCGGTGTCGGCCAGTAAGTTGGGACTTTGTTACAAGGTCTCGGTTGACAATAACAATGTTACACCCCGTGTCTCTCAACACCTTTATCCTCTGCCCCAGCAATGAGGCCTTCAACGAAGGGAAGGACCCCGGACTCTTGGGCCCTGCCGAGGTACACCACTGGCACGAACTGGCCATCTTTCAGCTCTAGATAGCCGTTTGGAATGCAGGCCGACACGTCCTTTGCTCCAGGGCGTGCCCGGTTGCCCTGCTCAGGATTTCTCCGGCTCTCCTTGCAATGCGCCGCGACGTGCCCCGGTCGCGCGCAAATGTAGCAGCGTGGTGTGGATGATACTGCCGCGGGTAGCGGTTTTCCCTGGTGGCCGTTGCGGCCAGCGTCGGAGGACTTGTCTACGGGCCGGTCCTCACGTTTCAGTTCACGCCGGCCAGAGTATGTGGACCCCCTAGCAGTGACATAGTTGTCTGCCCTTTGTAGCAGCTCATTCTGATCGCCCGCCGTTTTCTCCTTCAGGAAGGCAGCCATCGACGGCGTGCAGTTCTCTAGAAACTGCTCCCTCATAAGGAGGCTCTTGACACCCTCGTAGATCTGCTCGCACGAAGAGAGCTGTACCCACCGCTCCCAGTAATTCTCTAATCGGGAGAAGAACTGGGACGGGGTTTCGTGCTCGTGGAGGGCTTCTGTCCGGAACTTCTGTCGAAATCCCTCCTCCGTCAAGCGGAAACGAAGCAGAAGAGCTCGCTTGACCTTGTCATAGTCTACCGCATTCGCTCCCGGCATGCGGCCATAAACTCTCCACGCCTCTCCCGCAAGGCACGTGCTAAGGACAGTAGCCCACTGGTCTCGCGACCACTTCTGCGCCTCTGCGACTCGTTCGAACCGTGTCAGGTAGGCGTCCAAGTCGTCCGTTTTATCGTTAAACGGCGCCATTAGCTTATGTGGACTGACGACCATGAAACGCGATGTAGGTTCGCTTTGAACCGAAGCGGAATCTGAACCACGCTCCCGCCACCCTCGCCTCTCGCGTGGAGAATTTGTAGTTCAGCGTTCAGTTCGAGTATTCGACGAGCGGAGCGCGCCTTGTCCCTTTCTTCCTCCTCGAGCAGCCGCTGCTCTTCTTCTTTCATGCGCTCGCGGCGCAACTGTTCCGCTTTTTCCCTGCGCTGCTCTTCTTTCTTTCATTTGCTTGCGCTGTTTCGCGCGCTCATCTCTGAGGAATTCCTGGAGGGCGACCCCCTCGAAGCTTCCCGAGAGCAATTATTTTTTCTAACTTGAGATATTACTTGAACGCTATGCCTCGCGGTCACGGCCAATCGTGGTCAGCAAGTCCTGTCGCGGACGCCAGTTTGTCAAGATATCGTGAGCGGCTGTAGTGTTGGTCGGCGCCGAAGTTGCAATTAATCGGGTCAACCTGCCCACCACTGCACTCTCCGTAAGTTCGGAGGGGGAGGAGCGACAAACTTCTCCACCCCGCGTGCGAAAGATTGTGATTCGACTGCTGACCGGTGATAGGACCACGCCTGATTAGTCGTTGACCGGAGGCATGAGGCGTAGGCAAGTTCCGTAGCGAATTAATTTAATTAGGCAAACAACAACCACGTATTACAATATGCCCGACAAGGTAGCGCCGTACACTGACGTGACGCAAATAACACAAGCACCAATTGAACACGTTAACACAACAATTAACACAAAGAAACATCAGGGCGATTGCTATACAAAAATGTTACGAGACTGAAATACAGTACAAAGGATTACAACGAGAAACACAGAAAGCAAAAATACAAAGATAAAAGAGTTGAAGTGAGTGGTGAGAAACGATGGCTTAGCTGCGGAGTGTCAAGGTCCGGTCGCAGGGAGCGTCGGGCTGCGGTTGCTCGTCGCGGGGCTGATGGCCCATACAAAAAAGTCCTATGGGCGTCTATGGAAAAAGCTATGTCCGTCTATGGCCTTTTATGAACGTCTATAAGCACCCATAGAGGTGCTTATTGGCAGCTATTGAAAAATCTATGCCAATAAAGCTAGAGCTTTGGAACCATACAATTGTCTTAAGCTCTCTATAGAAAAATATATCAGCCTGTATAGACAGCTGTAGACAGAAATAGGAAAGGTCTATAGCTATTTGGGCCAAAATTCTATAGCCGGCCATAGGACATTTTTGTATTGGGGGGGGGGGGGGGGGGGGGGAGCTTGCGGGTACTGGCGAACTTGGGCCTCGCGTCTTCGGGACCACCGTCGCCGCGCTCTACGCGTCAGATCTCCGCCTAGACTCCTTGCCGACCACTTCCCTGGCTGACCTCACTCACGACCGCACGCACCGAAATCTCCAGACCAACTGCCAGCGCGCGGCGTCCCCGTCGCCCCCTTCGCATGGCAAAGAATGAAAAAAAAAAACAACACAGGGAAAAAAGACTCTTCATTAGCCACGCACAGAGGAATGCAGCTTCAAAAAGAAAAACAGAACACATGAAGGAATGTCGAAAGAATTCGGCACAATGCCTTAATCCCACGAGGAGTCATTGGGGGCCGCGAACAGTGCCGGGGCATTCAATCCGCTTCTGCTGTTCCCAACATGTGCAAGCCCTTGCCACCTGTATGGCAACAATGCTAGGAGGGGGGGGGGGGGGGGGGGGGGAGTAGTTTTGAGTGTCCCCTCCAGCGCTATGGTGAGAATGCCTTCCCCTCGCGGGGGAGGGGGAAAAAGTCGTCGACGCCGCTCCGCGACATGTTTCTGGGAAACAAAGGTCAAAGCTGGACAGGGCAGGCATGAACTTTGCGTCACTTACTGTGTCACTTACTTCAATCTGCTGTAAGGTTAGAGAACATGTTATTGTTAAACATAATTTTTTAGAAACAAACCGACTACTTTCTGAATGTCGGCATAGGCTCCGCCGAGGGTTTTCAACAGAGACACAGTTAATTGACACAATGCATGTCCTTTCTAAACCTATAGATTACTAGGGGCAGATTGATGTTATTTGTTTAGATTTTGAAAAAAACCTTTGATAAAGTTCCTCATGGTAAATTACTCCTCAAACTGCAAAGGGCTGGCATTAAGGGAGACGTCCTGAAATGGATTGAAGAGCACTTTGCTAATCACAAACTGGTGGTACGTGTTGACAATTGCAAGTCTTGCTTTCTAGATGCACATTTTGGGGTGCCCCAGGTCTCTGCTGTTTCTAGTTTACATAAATGACTTAGTGGCTGCTGTTAGAAATTCTATCAAATTAAAACTGTTTGCGGATGATTGCCTCATTGATGCACCTATCACATGTGACGGAGATCAGATTAACATTAACCAAAGCGTGCAGGCTTTTACTTTGGTGTGAGAAATGGGAAATGAAAATTAACTTGAATAAGACCACATTTACCTATATAACTAACAAACGAAATATAATTTTCTTTAAGTATATTAAGTATATATTCCTTTAAGTATATTGCAGGCCACAATCTGGTTAATGTTAGTACGTTCAAGTATCTTGGGGTGTCAATTCCTCACAATCTAAGTTGGCGCAATCATGTTGAGAATGTGTGTGCGGTGGCACATAGAAAACTGTGTTTCCTAAAAGGGAGGTTGGGGAGAGCAAGGAAGGACATCAAATATTTAGCATACAAATCTCTCATACGGCCCTCCCTAGAATATACGTCTCTATACACTATGGGCTCCTTACCAGAAGATTCTTTCAACCGAAATAGAAAAAGTTCAAAGACATCTGGCGAGATTTATTTGTTGAAAGTATACGAGAAAAAAAAAAGCAGATTCGATAACGGAGGTGTTAACCCTCTCCGGTCAGGTGCAGTTTTCCCGCTAACTACTGCACCGGTCACCATTCTTTTGGGCGTTCTAGCCCCTCACGATAGAAGGAAGTGCCACGACATGATCTGGTTGTGAATGTTTACTGAAAGCATTTTTTTTTTTCAGTTGCGCTAGGGCTTCAGCGGGACCGCTTTGAAGTGAGGATCCTCTCAAAGCACTCTCCTGGGTGGAGGCGAGGCTTCCTGTCGCACGTCTTGCAAAAGAATACAGTCTCTTTTGTCCCTCTTTTGTCGTTCTGTCACTGCGGAGAGCGCAATTTTCGCTTCTGCGGCCTTTAAGCCATCAGACAACTTTCCTTCAAACACGCCTGCCGGGACTGCACTCATGCCGCGAGTTTCTGGAGCCAATTCAGACCTTCAAAACAAGTGACAGGAAAATATTTTACCAGCTGTATGGTGCTGCCTTCCCTCGAGAGAGTAGCCAAGAAGCCAATTCGCAGAATACAACATATGCAACCAGATGGCGCGCGAATTTACCTACACCTAGTGTTCCTGTATATACTCCCACAGGGAACAGAGTTGCGCGAAGGTCCGCCATTTTGCTCCAGGCTGTGCGAGAAAGGAGCTCCTCGAGCGCACAGGCGCTCAGATCATGACGGGGCTGGCGTTATGGAGCAGTTAGATTTTTTTTTTTTTGAAAAGCTTACAAACGGCGCTGGATTGCGGGCGTCCTTTTTTCCTTTTACTGTCTCAATGCTCAGGGATCGATGCTAAGCCCATCATACTTCGTTGAAAAAAACGCCGAAAAATAATCTGATTTTCCGAAAATATCATACAGCATGACAGAACGATCGCGGAATGGCAGCGATAGCTCGCAGTACGGACATTAATGGCACAGAAATGCTTGAAAATGAAAAACGTGCGTGAGTTGTGCGATGAAGAGAAGTGCGGTATTGCATCTCCCTGTAGAACCACATTGAAATACATTATTCTACATTGTTGCGACCGCCGATGTTGCACGAAGCTTGTGAAACCACGCTGCATACGATGTGAATGCGGGCAGTCTAAAGCAATGCATTTTGCACGCAAGTAAATCTAACCAACCAAATGCACAGATATCGCAAACTCGCGCGCTTATCTTTCACAAAATATAGGTATCATTTGTTGGTCTGACTTCTAGCCCTCCATTGCATTTTTCCTATGCCATGGTCATATTTTCAAGCCAAACACATCACGTGCCGTACTTCTTTAATAGATTCCAAGGATCTCGAAAAGTGATGTGTATCTCTTTCTGGTGCTGTTATTTGCTCGTTTTTCCCTGAGCACTATTGCGTTTTCTCTTGACCTAATTGAAATATATGTACCTTCACTGCATTCTGAAATATCTTTGTTTTGGACTGCTCCATGCTTTTACTCAAGGAAAAATAGTTATCTGAATATCCAATTTTGCTTTCAAGTATTTCATGCTATTTTTGTTCCCCTCTCCTCCAGTGTTAACATCCTTGTCAGTGGAACCTTAATAGTGTTCTTAACAAATAAAATAGTTAAATAGCCTAGGCAAAGCTTATTTCATTGCAGAGAGACTGGCCTCCCACTTCTGTGTAGTAGAGGGGGACTAGAACAAAATTTCACATACAGTTTGCTCGTCAAACATTCTTTATTTCACGAAACAAACCATTTCTGCAAAATGCTGGAGGTGGCAGCAGAATAAGCAGAGAGGCTGGCAGCGGCTGCACATGAGAAATGCTCTGTCACGTACAGTTTGGTTAGGAACGACACCTTTGTTCACATTTTCATTTCGAACTTGTAGCGTTGCAGTTAAAATGAAGATAATTTGTTCATGACAAGCATGAGTCGCCGCATGTAGTTTGAGCGTGCCTGCTGAACAATTTATAATTTATATTGAACTGTAATTTTTATCAGACTAGGCTGCCGTCAAAGCACACTATCAAATTATATACAACTGGAGCGCACGGAAAAGGCGAGAACACACCGCAGCCGACTGCACCGGACGCGTCCGATCACGATGGCAGGCGAGAGGGTACTGGGGCTGGCGAGGAACCGGCGTTGCGCCTGGAAAGTCGGCTCCTCCACTTCAACATGGAACAAACGTCGTCAGCGGAATCACGTGACGGCCACTCGGCGAATGGCGTCAAGAGCGGCGCGAGGAAAACAGTCGCGCAACTCTGCTCCCTGCGGGAGCATATACAGGAACACTACCTACACCTAGAGGCGTGCGCCGAGGCATCGGCGCGCCGCCGCCGAACTGCCCTCGCTGCGCCGCCGCCGCCGACGTTTTCACTCGGCGAGGATGGCGCGCCCTCTAAATATGAATATATTTTCCTCCGCAAATCTAGCTACATTACAGATTTGGTTTTGTCTTGCTTAATTCTTTTCCTTGTCTGAGGCATATTGTTACGATACACAGGCGCGAAACGAAGAGGACGTTGTTCTGTCGCTGGGCAGCCGACCACGACAAGGACGCTGCCGCATCCCCCCTCTAAATTTCTATTTACACAAGTCGGGTTTGGCGCTCTCTCCCCTTTGTGCATTTTGCCGTGAGCCTGAATCTATAGAACATTTTTGGCTGTATTGTCGCCGATTAAACTCTCTGAGAAAAAGGTTGCTGGAGGAGCCCTTGCAGCATCTTGGCCTGAGTTTGAGCAGCCCTCTCTTGCTATCATTTGGCGCCACCACATTTGGGTTTAGCCACAGATCTGTTTGTACCGCTGTTCTAAATTTCCTGATAGAATCTCACCGACTGCCCAGCTAAGTGTTCCAAACTTTTCTTTTCTATCAATTATTACATTTTGACTTAATCATTATTATTTAATCCCTCTATTTATTATTATTCTTAAAATTTTGTAACCAAAACTCTCATTCCTTTTCTGTTCATGATGAAGAATTCACCGGTGTTGCGCTCCCACGTGCTTTTCCTTTTTATTAACTGCGTTCAGGTGAATAGCCACCCGATTCTTGACCATCCCCCAGTGTGGGTATGTGCCATCTTTTGATAGGCTAACAACAACGACCTGGCTTTCTGGTGTGTCTTGGGTGCACGGCCTATCGTTCCTGCTGCTGAACTAACCCCGTAATATTTAGTGGAGGTCGTGCTGGCTACTACACCACGCCCTGGACCTCCGCAGCAGTCGTCACATTGAATCCATCGCAGCTATGCCGTCCAACACACCTCTGGCCACAGCGCCAACCCGAGAAGCGTGAACCATTGTCGTGGCACAGCCTTGTGACCCGGGCACCTTTTGTGGCACTGATGACATCGGTGTTGAAGATTGGCTAGCCAGGTATGAGCGTGTGAGTCAGCACAACCGCTGGGAAGCGACCCTCCTTCTTGCTAACGTGATCTTCTACTTGGCGGGCACGGCGCGCGTCTGGTTTGAGACGCATGAGGAAGAACTTACCTCTTGGGGCACCTGCAAGCAGAAGCTCCGCGACTTATTCGGCAAGCCAATTGTACGCAAGCTCGGCGCTAAAAAAGACCTTGCTTCTCGAGCTCAGTCGTCTACCGAGTCTTACATCTCTTACATTTAGGACGTCCTCGCGCTTTGCCGTAATGTATGCAGCGCCATGTTAGAGACGGACAAGGTGGGCCACATACTCAACGGGATTGCTGACGATGCTTTTAACCTACTCCTCTGCATAGCCTGCGCAACGGTCGGCTCCGTCCTCCTGGTATGCCGGCAGTTTGAGCAAGCCAAACACCGCCGCATTGCTCCCCGTTTCGACCGCCTTCTGAACACGGCGGCGACATCCTCCTGCGAAGACCTGCCAACACTGCAGCAGCCGTCCCATCCTGCCAATTTAACCCGAATTGTACGGAGAGAACTGGAGGCTATGACTCCCGCCGCCTTCGCCCCTCAGCCTCCTGACGCAACGATTGCTCTGACCCAGGCCGCTGTTCGCCAGGAGTTCGCGAACGAGAGCCTCAATTCCGGCCTGCCCTCTGCGTCGCCCTGTACACCAACCATCGCTCCGTTGGCTGATGCTGCTTCACCGACTCCGGCCGCTACCGGAATACGGCGGACTGGAGAACCTCAGACGACCGGCCTATCTGCTTCACCTGCTCGCGTGTCGGCCACATTTCCCGCCACTGCCGCAGCCGCTGGTTTTCCCCACCTCACTCTAATCATGATCGTCGTATGGACTACGGACCTCGTTCTGGTTACGATCGTCGTGCTGACTACGACCGCCCCAGATGTCTCCCCGTCCCGAGTTCTCACACGCCAACGACACTCCGACCCCGCGCAGGTACAGCCGCTCGCCTTCACCTCAGATCCGTCGTTCCCGTTCGCCGCAACTTCAGCGCCCGTCCACTCCGCCCTTACCTGGCTCTCATTCGGAAAACTAACCAATGCAGCTCCCGGGCGTGACGTTGCATTGACGACCCGGCCCGAAACTCCTGTCCTGACCCCCGCTCCTCGCTGCAACCTTCTCGATATCTGCGTGGACGATGCACCAGTTACGGCTCTTATTGACACTGGCGCTCAAATTTCTGTCCTGAGCTCCTCCTTTCGCCGTCGTCTGAAGAAGGTTGTGAAAGCCGCCGTTTCCTCAGCCGTTCATGTCGTCGACGGCAGTGCTGCTGCCGTCGCTGGAATGTGCACTGCGCGTGTTTGCCTTGCCGGTCGTACTACAGCCGTCCTGTTCACTGGGCTCGACCACGCCCCCCCCCCCCCCCCCCGGTGTGGTCCTCGGCATCAAGTTTTTAACGACCCACGCGGCGCTAATTGATTGCTCCACTGGCCTTCTTCGTTTGAACCTGCCACTCTGCTCTGAACGCGCCGATTCCAAGTCGCCCCGCTTACGTGCAGCTGAATTTACTCGCCTGCCGCGCGATGCTACACTCTACGAAAATTCCAAAGTCCCCCGGTTCCCTCACCTTCGTTGCATGATGGGTGAAGTAGGGAGCGTGCCAATTCCCGTCCCACCGTCTTGCCCGTCACTTACCAATCAAGGACGTTGTCCTTCAGCGAAACGTCATCCTTCCGCAAACCTTCCTAACCGTCATCGGTAACCACACCTACATTCATTCATTCATTCATTCATTCATTCATTCATTCATTCATTCATTCATTCATTCATTCATTCATTCATTCATTCATTCATCTTTATTCGACATCTTTACAGAGGTCTGGAGCACAGACAAAAAGCTGAAGTCAGCTTGACGGGGTCTGTGCCCCTTAACAATTCATGTTCGTACAGACATATACAAATGATAGTTGGCAACTTCAGTTGCAAATTTATAATTCAGAACATAAAGAGTCATGACTGAAAACTAAATGAGCAAGTCTCTTATTAATATCTGCGGGCAAACAATTCACAATATACTAGTAAAAAACATTCTGGGTAATGATACAAGGTAGATAAAAGGATAATGGCTGAGTAAAACAAAGGACGACAGCAAGGAAGCACAGGTGGATACAGGATACAAAGCCAACAATATGAACAGAAAGAACAAAAGAAGGTGACATGTTGATGAAAGTCGTAAAAACTGTAGGAAAGGACGTAGTCTTTCTTCTACGTTTTCTTTTAGCTTACAGATTGTTTTCATAGATTACGAGTATTTATTAGGGACGGTAATTTCACGCGTAACGACTGAGTGCCGTAGTTATTGCGCACGGATGGAATGTGCCATATTTCATGGTGACGTGTTTCATAAGCATAATTTCTCATCAGGTTCGATAATGTTGCATATGATATTTCCTTGGTTTCTTGTTTTAAAGTATCGCTTGAGTAATGCGTCATTATACAGAAAGTGGACTGGACGGATTTTCAGATTATCAAAGAGGGGTTCTGTATGAGCGTCTTATGAGGAGTCGGAAATGATGCGCACTGTCTTTTTCTGCAGTAACAACAGCTTGTTCATGTTAGAGGCAGTGGTAGTCCCCCAAATCAGATGACAATAGCTAATGTGCGAAAAAATGAGTTATAAATAACTGGTCGGTAAAAACGAACACAATTTGGTTATTACTCCAACTACTTTGGCAATTTTGTTAGCCACCATGTCGACATTTGAATTCGAAGACAAATGTTCCTCGAATATGACCACAAGACTTTTGTAGGAATGGACGATGTCAATAACTGATTTTCCGATCATTAGATTGTCAGTAAAGGACCTGTCCTGATTTTTTGCCCTAAAGAGAATGGCTTTAGTTTTAGTAGTGTTGACTGTTAACGAGTTTACAGAGCTCTATTTGTACAATTATGACAATGTAAGGTTTGCCCGGTCGAATATGCCCACCGGTGTAGGTGAAGTAAAACATATGGTAGTATCATCGGCGTAAATAACAAATGTAGCTGAATCATCAATAGATGTTATGTCGTTAACATAAATATTAAACAGCCATGGGCCGAGGATACTCCCTTGAGACACCCCGCTGTTAATTTGCCTAGTTTCAGATATGTGAGTATTAATGTGCACTCTTTGTTGGCGATATTGGAGATAACTTTTCACTAAACTTAGGAATACCTCTCGAAATCCGTAGATTGCAAGTTTCTCTAGTAATGTAGTATGATCAATGCGGTCGAATGCCTTCGAGAAATCAATAAATACGCCTAGAGTTACTAATTTGAATTCTATTGCATGCAAAATGAGTTCTTTTTGAGTTAGAAGTGCTAATTCAGTTAAAAGTGCCTTTCTAAATCCGAATTGAGATTTAGCTAGTATGTTATGCTTCTCACAAAATTCAGTCATCCTGTTGTTAAATAACTTTTCTAATGCCTTTGAAAAAAAACTGGAAGAATATAAATCGATCTGTAATTGGTTAGGCTATGTTTATCGCCGCCTTTGAAAAGAGCGCTCACTTTTGCTATCTGCATACCTTTAGGGAATATGCCAAGTGCAAAGGAGAGGTTATACACTTGCTCAAGGATGGGACTGATAATGTCTATGACGTGTTTTACGGGGCGCATCTGTAAGTCATCCGAGTCGCATGATTTGCTGTTGTTGAAGGTGAGAAACATGTCGCAGATTTCTTCAGAGTTAGTTGGATTTAAAAATGCGCTGTCACGGGAGGAATATCTAGTGTTTCTTAAGCTCCGTGAATCATGGAAATCCGTCACCAGGGTGGCGAAGAATTCGTTGAATGCGTTAGCCAGTGATGATCCTGATGTTGGTGTCCCATTTAACACCAAGCCTTCCAGGTTCTGTGATTTTCGGCCGTCGCGACCAGGAACCATATTAAGTCTTCGCCATGCAACCTCACTGCGTTTCATAACTTCAGTGTTCAAAAGATTGTGAAGATAATTTCTTTTTTTTTGTCTTAAAAAGTTTGTCACTTTGTTTCTGAAAGCCTTAGAAGCGCGCAGGTCTTCAGGATCTTTTGTTTCAATAAAACGGTTTATGGGGGTTTAACGTTCTAAAGCGACTCAGGCTATGAGAGGCGCCGTAGTGAAGGGTTCCGGAAATTTCGACCACCTGGGGTTCTTTAAGGTGCACTGACATCGCACAGCACACGGGCCTCTAGAATTTCGCCTCCATCAAAATTCGTCCGCCGCGGCCGGGATCGAACCCGCGTCTTTCCGGCCAGCAGCCGAGCGCCATAACCACTCAGCCACCGCGGCGGCTTGTTTCAATAAAACGTTTGAAAAGAGCGTCCTTTTGTTTAATTAGTTTTAAAGAATGGTTTGTTATCCATGGTTTATGAGTCTTTTTATTGTTTGTTGCCTTGCGGCAAAAAAAAAATTTTGTTATAAGCTAACTTAAATAATGACAGAAAAGTGTCGTAAGCAGTGTCCGGGTGTGATTCGTTGTAAACTTCTTCCCACCTAATTTGAGATATTTCATTGCGAAACTGTTCCAGAGTAAATGGGTTGATATCCTGATATGCCATGTCACGCGTTGCCTGGAATGATGATAGTGTTCATTTGTATGCGATAATGAGAAATATTGGCAAGTGGTCGCTGATGTGGGCACCAATGGGGCCAGAATGATGTTTCCCATTGCGTATATTTGTTAAAAATACATCAAATAATGTTTCAGTATCGTCATGAATTCGGGTGGACCTGTAAATGGTGTTAATACAGGTGTTGGCATCGAGTATTGTATTGAGGGCTGATTGAGCTTTTGAGGCATGAAGCATATTAATATTAATATCGCCTCCTAATACAAGGTTGTAATTGTTTTAGTTAACCCATTCCAAAAAATGATCCAAAAATGAAAGAAAGTTTGGTATATACTGCCATATGGTGGGCGGTACAGAACGGCAAAGATGTTTGTGGAAGAAATAACCGTCAAGATTTCGAAATCTTGAGTTGTGTGTATTTTTTAATTATTTCTGTTGATAAGGGCTTTTTTTATGATGAGCAGTACACCACCTTCTCTACTAGAAGGGCGGTTAAGATAATGGCTGTCATACTCTGACGACTTAAAAACTTCATTTTCATATTGGTATCAAGTTTCAGAAAGCATGATAACATCAAAAGAAAAACCAACGGAAGAAAGCAAAGCATACAGATCGTCCAAACTTCAGCCGATTCTAAACTTCAGCCTCTCTACTCAAGTTTGTCCCTGTGAAATCGCACTAGCTGAACTATTTCCTTTGGCCGAATGCAGTTTCTGCTCTCGCATCTGGTCATCAGTCTGTCCTCTAATCCCCGCTCGGCCGCTTCACGTCCGGACCTTATTTATGCAATGGTCGCTGCGGATTTTCCACCTGACCAGGCCAACGCGCTCTCCACCCTGTTATTTTCCTACAGTGACGTCTTCGATTTTCGGAATCGTCCTCTCGACCAAAATACTGTCGTAACCCATCACATACATACGGGCGATGCCAGCCCCATACACAGAAGGCCCTATCGTGAGCGCCTTCCTGAGCGCCATGTCATCCAGACGGAGGTGGACAAGATGCTGGCGAGCAACATTATCGAGCCTTCTAGCAGTCCGTGGGCGTCTCCTGTGGTGTTGGTCAAAAAGAAAGATGGCAGTTGGCGGTTCTGTGTCGACTGTCGCCATCTTAATCAAATAACAAAGAAAGACGTCTATCCTCTTTCGAGAATTGATGACGCCCCCGACTGCCTGCACGGTGCCAGCTATTTTTCTTCTATTGGTCTCCGTTCAGGTTACTGGCTAATTGCTGTTGACGAACGAGATCGTGAGAAGACAGTCTTTGTCACCCCCGATGGCCTGTGCCAGTTCAAAATCATGCCTTTCGGCCTCTGCAACGCTCCTGCCACCTTCTAGCGTATGATGGACTCGCTCCTGCGTGGCTTCAAATAGACGACGTGCTTGTGCTACTTAGATGACGTTGTCGGTTTCTCCCCAACTTTCGAAAGCCACCTACACCTTCTTTCTACTATCCTTGTCCTCTTCCGCCACGCCGGTCTCCAACACAACTCGAAGTGTAGCTTCGGCCAGCGCCAAATTAAGGTTCTCAGCCACTTGGTCGATGCTTCTGGTGTCAAGCCCGACCCTGACAAAGTTCGTACCGTCCGTGAGCTCCCCACCCTCCGTTCCTCAAGCGATGTGCACAGTTTTCTCGGGCTCTGCTCGTACTTTTGCCGGTTTATCTCGAACTTCGCCGACGCGGCCCGTCCCCTTACTACCTTCTGAAGAAAGATGTGCCTTTCCCCTGGGGCCTTGGCCAAGCTCGAGCCTTCACCGCACTTGTTGCCGCCCTCACTGCTCTATTTCTGCTGGCCCATTTCAACCCCTCTGCGCCTACGGAACTTCGCACCGACGCCAGTGGCCATGGTATTGGGGCCATCCTTGCGCAGCGGCAGCATGATCACTATCGTGTCATTGCCTACGCCAGCCGCCTGCTATCTCCATCTGAGCCTAAACTATTCCATCACTGATCGGGAGTTCCTTGCACTTGTTTGGGCATTAACAAAATTCCGCCCTTATTTGTTTGGGCGACCCTTCTGCGTACTTACGGACCACCATGCCTTGTGTTTGCTCTCTTCTCTTAAAGACTCCACAGGACGACTTGGTCGCTGGGCCTTGCGCTTGCAGGAATACACATTTACAGTTGCCTACAAGTCCGGCCAGTTGCACCAAGACGCTGACTGTTTGTCCCGCCATCCTGTCGATCCTCCTGTTCCCCACAACCATGATACCGACGATTGTGTTTTGTCCACCTCGGACTTACAACACATCGGCGACGAGCAGCGCCGTGATCCATCTCTGCGCCCTGTAATCGACCGCGTCCGAAGCGGCACTTCCGATCCTGATCAGAGCCTGTTCGTGCTGCATCACGATATTCTGTACCGTTGCAATATGCACCCTGATGGCGCCGACCTCTTGCTCGTCGTACTGACGCCTCTCCGCTCCGCAGTCCTTGCCCAGCTTCATGGCGCTCCTAATGCAGGGCTCCTCGGCGTGTACCGCACGTACGACAGCGTGCACTGGCAGTTCTTCTGGCCTGGCATTTACCGCTCTCTCCGCGGTTACGTTGCTACCTGCGATCAATGTCAGCGCCGGAAAACGTCCCCGCTCCCGCCTAGTGGCCCGCTTCGGCCCATCAACATTCCTACTGACCCTATTTTCCGTGTTGGTCTCGATCTGCTCGGGCCTTTTCCCACATCAACTTCCGGGAACAAGTGGTGTGCCGTTGCGAACGATTACACTACCCGGTACGCTATCATGAGCACTGTCCCGACCAGCTGTGCCTCCGATGTCGCCGACCTTCTTCATGACGTCGTCGTGCTTCATGGCGCTCCTCGTCATCTGCTTACAGATCGAGGCCCCTGCTTTCTTTCCAAAATGGTCCACGACCTTCTCCTCTCCTGCTCCAACCATCACAAGTTCACGACGGCCTACCATCTCAAAACAAACGGCCTTACTGAGCGCCTTAACCGCACCCTGACGGTCATGCTGTCCATATATATCTCCGACCACCATCGTGACCGGGACGTCGGCTTACCCTTCGTGACGTTCGCCTACAATTCCTCACGCCATGATACCACCGGATACTCCCCCTTGTACCTGCTCTTTGGCCGCGACCCGTTGCTACCCTTTGAGAGCTTACTGACGCCGCCCGCCAAATCGCTAGGGATCGTCTCTACGCTTCTCAGACGGCTCAAGAGCGTCGTTACGACCTTCATCATCGTGACGTCCACTACCCTCCCGGCTCCCTGGTACTCTTCTGTCTCCCTGGACGCCGTGTGGGAGTGTGTGAGAAGCTCTTGCCTCGTTACCTTGGTCCTTATCGCGTCTTGGGGCAACTAGGCGATGTGACCTACGAACTCACGCCGCTGCACCCCCACTCTCCTTCCGTGGCCCCCTCCACACAGCTTGTGCACGTCGCCCGTCTTAAACCCTACCACTCGCACCCACCCCCTAGGCCGCCTTGGGACTGTGCCTTCTCCCGCGGGTGGGGGGTGGGGGGTAGTGTTACAGTACACAGGCGCGAAACGAAGAGGACGTTCTGTCGCTGGGCAGTCGACGACGACAAGGACGCTGCAGCTAGTGCTTGAGTGACCTGGTTTTCTGGTCTATCTTGGATGTACGGCCTGCCGTTCCTACTGCTGAACTAACCCCGTAATAATATAATCATGTCAAGGAATCAACATGGCAAGTGTGTTGCAGTGAACCAACACAAAACAAACAAAAGCAGCCCTGCTCTCCGCGCGTCTACGCATGCGTATCGTCACCCGACAACGCACCGTGGCATTCCGAAACTTCAAAAGCGCAACATGGCTCAGCGAGAAGAAACAACGGTTCCGGAACGTCGAAGACACGACTCGAGGGTCGCGGGCACTGTGGCTGCGGGTGGAATCAGCGATATGTCCCAAAACAGCATCAACGCATCGTAGCATATATCAGCTAAAAAAAAATTCACCTCCTGCAAAAAAAAAGTATTTTATTTCTTTTTTGTTTCGGGAAAAGGTCCCTAAAAGAACACTTACTTTAAACAAATGATGATTAATATTAAGACCAAGTGATTTCACAAACTTCCCAGACGGAAGCGTTTGTGTTATAAGGGTATGGCTATTTTCACGGCAGCCATGAGAATTCCGCTCCTTCAATTCTCACGGCACTCGCCTGTCATTGCCTGTTCATGATCATATGTTAACTGCGGATAGAATACAACCTATTTCCGTGAAGTTTCGAGACTGATTTATTTTATTCTCTAGAAAGAATTCCCCTAAAGAAGTGTTAGTGCGTATGTGTAGTGCCATCTTTTCGGGCTACACTGAGCTATTTATGTTAATGGTTGTGGCAGCCGATAGATGGTACTACATGTAAAACACACGTTGTCCCTAGTGGTCTGCGCATTCTACTGCGAGTGAATGTGGCGAGATGGACGTCCACCTTGAACAGCGTGTAACCATGAAATGCTGTGTAAAGCTTGGCAAGACAAACACACAGACGTATGAGCTCCTTAGTGACGCTTACGGCAACGAGACATTATCGCGGGCGCGAGTTTTCGAGTGGCACAAGAGGTTCGTTTCGGTGATAACGTCGGTGGAAGACGACACAAAGCCCGGGCGCCCTTTAATCTCACGCAATAAAAATAACGTGCTCCGATCAGGGAAATCGTGTAGCAAGACCGCACCATATCAGTCCGCATGCTATCAGATTCCCTCGACATCAGTAAGACAACATGCCACCAAATTTTGCGTGAGAACTTGGGGAAACGAAAGCTGAATGCCAGACATGTGCCGCATTCCCTCACACAGGACCAAAAGGTCACGCGGGCATCAGTGAGCGCTAATTTGCTCTCCAAGGCAGAGAAGGGTTCTGCATTCGTCGACAACATCATTGCCGAAGACGAAACATGGCGTTTTCAATACGATCCTCAAACACAGAGGCAGAGCGCCGAATGGCGGTCCGCAAGCTCTCTGGCGTCGAGAAAGGTGCGGTGACAGAAGGCTAAAACAAAGACGAAGTTAATAGTTTTTTTTTCGATGCCAGAGGTGTCATAACCCACGAGTTCGTCCCACAAGGGCAGACGGTGAATCAAGAGTTTTATATTCGCGCGACCCAACACATGCGTGCTGCACTGCGACGCCATCGCCCTGACTTATGGGCATCTGGACAATGGAGCCTTCTCCACGATAACGCAAGGCCGCACACTGCTCGGACAAAATTTCTCGCCAAGCACAGCATTTACTGTACTTTCCCATCCGCCATACTCGCCTGACCTCTCCCCATGCGATTTTTCCCGTTTCCTCGTGTGAAGAGAGCCCTAAAAGGTAGCTAGATGGGGTGCGTGGAGGCCATTCAAGACGCCACGACAAAGGAGCTGACAGCCCTGCCAAAAGAAGTGCTTTCCAACTGTTTCCAAAACCTCAAAAAGCGTTTAAAGCTATGTATAGACAGCAAGGGAGACCATTTCGAAGGGGTGCTGCAGAAATGATTTCAATGCTAAACGCATTTTTTTATGGACTCAGTCTCGGAACATTACGGACAAAGGTTTACATACGGTTCGGCGTAGTGGGGGGCGAGCTGCAGTGTTTGTTCGGCGTGGCGTCAGCGTCTTGTCTTCTTTTCTTCTTCTTTGATGCTTCATAATTGAACAGCGCAATAAAACAATGGGACACAACGAAGAATAGACACCACAAGCGCTGACTCGCAACTAGATTTTTATTCACGGCAAAAGTTTCTTAAATATTCATTTTAAACCAGCCAGAAGACGCGACACAAAGGAAGAAGCAAACAAGACGAGGCTGGACGAGGCTGTGTGGCGTCTTCTGGCTGGTTTAAAATGAATACTTACCAACTCGCCCAGTCCTCAACCTTGTTGAATTTCTTAAATACTAGGAACAACAAACAATAACGAGAAGGAAAAACGTAAGAAAACACAAAAGCTCACCCACAATGGTGACAATCGGCAAAAGTGCAAAGCTACACATCTTGGCTGGATAAGTACATCAGCTCTTTATCAGTTAGTGCGACAGAAGGATCACTAATACAACTATCTGTTTCCAAGCGGATGTGAAAAGCCTCTAATATATCAGGCGTTAGGCTGTCATTATGTTTAATTAAGATGGCGGTGTTAGAAAACAGAGGGGTGCATGTACATTCTCTCCAGTGACGGACAAGGTTACAAGATGACCCATTCCCTCGAGACCTCTGGTGCCAACTTATACGAGCGTTAACACAACGTTCAGTCTGGCCAATATAAGTCATCCCGCAAGTGCACGGTATGCAGTACACAACACCGACATTACTGGGCACAAAAGGGCTCCTATGGTTGGTCTGACGGTCTCCACTCTTTTTCTTAGCGGTTTCTTAGGCTTGTCGAGAAAGAAAAAGGACGCTGCTGAGCAAGGAAAGGTCGTTGTCCTGGGCAACTGCGACGTGCCGGAAGCGCACCTAGAAACATTCAGGTTGGGACCGAAGTTTGCATATGAGCCACAGTTGAAAGCTATCGAGAAACTTGCCTTGTCAAATGAATATCCCAGTTGGCAGGCAACGAAATCCAGTTTCAATGCATCTCTGAATGTGTCGATGTTTTCGAAAGAACAAAGGAGAAACAAGGAAATTACTGCCGCATGCGGAAGCTCGATGAGCATCATCTAGTGGCCTCAGAATAATTGTCGGCGACAAGGAAGGATGCTTGGTCGTTCTTCCTGCTGGCACCTTTGAGGAAAAAGCGCGTCAAACCTTAACGAAGGACTTCAAGTCTGTGATATTAAGAGCAAACAAAGTCAAGGCAAATGCCCTTCGTCTTTTGAAGAAAAACAACTTGCAACGTCTCGCGGCTTCTGTTAATTACGCAAAACGATTGCACGTTCAGGTTTTCATTACTGCGAAGACGCATAAGGACAATGTTCCCTTTAGATCTATCGTGTCTGAGCACGGCACTTGGCAGTTATTCGGGTCCAGCTATCTTCAAAAGCATTTGTTGTGTTTGAAAATTCAGGATCTTTTTCACATCTCTAATTCCAAAGCTATAGATGGCTTCCTATAATCCAATAACCCGGGAAGGTGCGATGCTTTCAGCATTGATGTGCAAGACCTTTATTATTCTCTACCGCATGGTGAGCTCATGAAAAGTGTTAAAATGTGCATTGCTGATCACAACAATGAAACCGAATTTTTTTGCGAGATGTGGTGTGTCCCTTGAGAGCTTCTTAGAGATTTAGTCTTTTTATCTCAGTTCAACTGTCATTGAATGGAAAGGAAAATCGTTTGTGCAGAATGATGGATTGTGCATAGGATCTAAAGTAGCACCTTTACTAGCCAATATGTTCCTTGCCAGGGTAGACAGCTCCACAGACAGTAGAGGTGACGAGTTAGTTCTGAGAATCTTTCGGTACGTCGATGATCATATTGTTTTTGCTAAGAAGGGGAGCATTAGACGTAGGGTGGTAGATGTACTGAAGGCTTTCAATGAATGCGCTCTGGGCCTAACTTTCACGACTGAACTTCCTAAAGAAGAGGTTCTTCAATTTCTGGATTTAAGACTGTTCTTTGGAGCGCGTCATGTGTGCTGGGAATACTCCCCTCGCTCTACAAAGTCTTTCCTAAATTACCAATCAGGCCATAGAAAATTGGTAAAAAATTGCATTGTTTTTTCTAGCTTGAAATCTGCCATGAACAAGTCATGTCTTGAAAGAATCAACGAAATCATTTTGCGTCAAGTTGACCGATTAACTTCTAGGATGGATCAAGAGAGGGGATGAACCAAAACAAGAAAAAAAGAAGTTTGCGGTGGTGCCTTATACACATGGTGTAGGGCATGGTTTAAAGAATGTGGCGGCTAGATGCGATGTTGACGTGGTTTTTTTCAGCGCCAAGGAAACTTAGAGGTGTGTTGTGGTGCTCGCGCTTCCTTCCTGCTGTGGAGTTCGGCGAAGTTGGTCATGGGGAGGATTCCCTGAGGACCACCGCGAGGGTGGGTGAGCCCTCTTGGGGAGACGTGGCTGCAGGAATGCCGGAAGCAGCGACGACAATAGCGTCCCTACGTGTTCGAACAGGAATGCCGGAAGCAGCGACGACCATAAGCGTATTCGTTCCGGTCCTCAGACGACGAAGTGCGGTATCAGTGTGATCCCCTTCGGTCACGCTGGGGTTGAACAATTGTCCGAGTGCCCCACCTTCGACAGAGCTTCCGCGTTCCGGTCGCCAGTACAAGATCTTTCAACCCCTGCTGAGAGACAGCCTGCATTCCTGTCGTGCAGGCGCCTTCCGGGTCAGCATGGGCACGGTCCGGACACACGTGCGCGCCCACCTGGAGGCCGCGTGGACAACAACGTGACCGGGTCATGTTCCCTTTCCCTCGACCGAGCTGCGAGGAAACATCAGGACCGCCCTGCCGTGGGTGGTACCATCAGTGCCATCGTGTGATTGGACATCATTCTTCGAACTGTATTCCCCAGCTAGGGATCTGAGGAATACGAAGAGTATTTAAGGAGCTGCTGGTTTGGTACCAGAGGCGGTGAATGTCCGGACCCCGTAGAGTATCTGTTACGGGTCGGACAAGGATCCTTCACTCCCGCCACCGGTTGGCCCGGTATTGCACTACCTCCGGAATTGGCCTTGTCTTTAGCGCGTCTTTACTATCCTGTCTTTTTATCCCATCTTTCAACTCTCCTACTATCTGCACGTAGCGATTGTGGCTCGGCTTGAGCCAGTGAGCAAGCCTGTGCGCTTCCCTTTTCTTTCTTCCTAACAACAACAACAACAACCAGAGGAGAGTCCCCTTCTTGAGAGATACCAGAGACTCCCGACTGCTAAGAAGCTCTCTTTACTGTGAAGCATGCTCAAGTGCCCGTACTTGTACATTACGTAAATAGTCCTTGAATAAAGTTTTCGAAGTTTTCTTCCTCCGATCGTCCTCGTCTCTTCTCCGGCCCTGTCACACTACCTGAATACCAACAACTGGTGGCAGCGGTGGGATGCTGCTACCTGAATTCCAACAGTGTGCAGGCAGGTGGAAGCGAAAGAAAAAGCAACAACCGCTAAGAAAAAGAGTGGAGGCTGTCACAAAAACCATAGGAGCCCTTTTGTGCCCTGTAATGTCGGTGTCGTGTACAGGATACCGTGCACTTGCGGGGTGACTTATATTGGCCAGACTGGACGTTGTGTTAACGCTCGTCTAAGTGAGCACCAGAGGTCTCGAGATAATGGGTCATCTGGTAACCTTGCCCGTCACTGCAGAGAAGTTACATGCACCCCTCTGTTTTCTAACAACGTCATCTTTGGTGAACATAATGACAGCCTAACGCGTTAAATATTAGGAGGCTTTTCAGATCCGCTTGGAAACAGATAGTTGCATTAGTGACCCCTCTGTCATACTAACTGATAAAGAAGTGATGTACTTATCCAGCCAAGATGTGCAGCTTTGCGCTCTTGCCGATTGTCACCTTTTTGGGCATGATGATAAGCTTTTGTGTTTTCTTTTGTTTCTCCTCTCGTTTATGTTTGTTGTTCGTAGTATTTAAGAAACCTTTGCCTTGAATAAAAACCCAGTCAGCTCTTGTGGTGTGAATTCTTCGTTGTGTCCCGTTGTTTTAATGCGCTGTTCAAGTATGAATCAGTACCAACTCTCCCAGTTCACAGCCTTAAGGAATGTAATTTCTTTGATGCTATGGGTTTTTCGGGGGGGGGGGGGGGGATACTGCTCCCGACGTATGTTGGTCAATTTTTTGGCATCACTTTTGGGGACCAGGGGTGGGGGATGTTGGGGGCATTGCCTGCATCACTGCACATAATCCAGCGGTGTGGCGGTAGATGGTACTTGTAAGTCACAGGCAGCAGGCCCACTACAGCAGCGGTGGCAGAAGGGTGAGAGAAGGGACCTTACCGAATTGACAATTGAATGTGTGTCCTACACAGGGACCCCGCTGGCAAACAAACTTAATAATCACTTTTTAGCTGCTGGGGCTCCCAATCCCAAAATAGACAATAATATTCAGCATAAAACACACATGAAATCAACATTCAGGGACTCGATTTTCCTGGTTCCTACAACTTCAGAAGAAATTTGTGTCATTATACGACAGCTAAGTAATAATAAATCTTCTGGAATAGATGATCTCAGGGTCCAACCCATAAAATCAGTAGCACAGCATATCAGCAGTCCGCTTTCTCACATATGTAATTTAATCCTTTCTACTGGGGTGTTCCCTCATGAGCTAAAGATTGCGAAAGTGTCAGTAATTTTTAAAGGGGGAAACGAAAACGACCTAAATAATTACCGACCAATATCGGTTTTGCCTGTCTTTTCAAAAATTATGGAGCAGATTATTTACATTCGCTTATTAAATTTTTGTAAACAAGAAGGTATAATTGTAAAACAACAATATGGCTTTCAGAAAGACAAGTCCACTGAAAAAGCGTTACTTAATACTAAAGATAAAATAATAAGAAACTTTGAGCAAAAATATCATACAATAGGACTTTTCCTTGACTTCAAGAAAGCGTTTGATTCAATCAAACACAATATATTGTTGCAAAAGTTATACAACTATGGAATCAAAGGAATTGCATTTGACTTAATAAAAAGCTACTTAGATAGTCGACAACAATACGTGCAGATAAACCAAGCAAAATCAGGTCTAGGAACAATAAAATACGGGGTCCCACAAGGCTCCATCTTAGGGCCCTTACTGTTTTTGTTTTATATTAATGACATTATCGATATTCCACTTACGCCAGATATAATCCTGTATGCAGACCATACTAATGTATTTTTTTTCTGGAACAGACTTAGAATTGCTTGAAAGGCAAACAAACAGCTGGCTAAACAACCTATCACAATGGCTTAACATTAATCAATTAGCCTTGAACACTAATAAAACAAAGTACATTATTTTCCGTCCCAGAAATAAAGCCATCAATAGAGAACCTATTATACAATTTCGTGGGGAACACATCGAACGAGTAAACTCTCACAAATTTCTGGGGGTTATTTTTCAAGAAAATTTTAGCTGGTCTCTGCACATAGAAAAAATACGAAAAGATATTTCCAGATCAATCGGAATTATCTTCAAAGTAAAGAACTTACTACCACTGTGGTTAAAAAAGCAGTTGTATTATAGTCTAGTTTTTTCTCGTTTGCAATATTGTATTCTTGTATGGGGAACTACGACAAAAGCAAACATGGAAAACCTGCTTATACTACAAAAACGAGTCATACGATTAATAGAAAACTCTCCATATAGAGCCCCGTCAGCCCCACTTTTCGAAAAACATCAGATATTAACTATTACGAATATCATGAACAAAAGAGTAGCTTTGAAAATATATGATCAAATAAAAATGGACCCGGCTGGGTTCTCGCAAACTTTCTTCTTTAGAGACCACGACCATAACCTTCGGCATATGACCTGTAGAAAAGAACTAGTGCGTACGAACACAAACGCTAAAATATCGAATCGCTGATCTTCTAAATAAGTACCCGGGTATTATAGAAACCATTCACAACAGTCGTTCCACGAAAGCATTTAGCAAAAAGTTAACCCATTTCTTTTTGTGACATAGCAATGGCTTACTTTTTCTGCACATATCTGCCCTATATTAAAAAAAGAAAAATCCATGTTTTTATTAGAAAAGAAAACCTTACTTTGGCCGGCCTAGTTAAACTCTTCTTACCTTTTGTTATGCTCAGTCACACCGATATTTGTATTTTATGTGCAATCATCATCATCATCATCATCACCAGCCTTACTACACCCACTGCAGGGCAAAGGCCTCTCCCAAGTCTCTCCAATTAACCCTATCCTTTGCCAGCTGCATCCACCCTTTGCCTGCAAACTTCTTAATCTCATCCGCCCACCTAACCTTCTGCCGCCCCCTGCTACGCTTACTTTCTCTTGGAATCCACTCCGTTACCCTTAAGGACCAGCGGTTATCTTGCCTTCGCATTACATGCCCTGCCCAATCCCATTTCTTTCTCTTGATTTCGACTAGGATGTCATTAACCCGTGTTTGTTCCCTCACCCACTCTGCCCGCTTCCGATCTCTTAACGTTACACCTATCATTTTTCTTTCCATGGCTCGCTGCGTTGTCCTTAACTTAAGCTGAACTCTTTTCGTTAGTCTCCACGTTTCTGCCCCGTAGGTGAGTACCGGTAAGATTATGCTGTTGTACACTTTCCTCTTGAGGGAAATTGGTAAACCGCCACTCATGATCTGCGAGAATTTGCCATATGCGCTCCACCCCATTCTTATCCTTCTAGTTATCTCCCTCTCATGATCCGGATCAGCTGTCACTACCTGCCCTAAGTAGACGTATTCCGGCACAATTTCTAGGCTCTCGCTGCCAATTGTGAACTGTTGTTCCCTTGCTAGGCTGTTGAACATTACCTTGGTTTTCTGCATGTTAATTTTTAGACCCATCGATCTGCTCTGCCTGTCTAACTCATTGATCATGATTTGCAGTTCACCTCCTGAGTGACTCAGCAAGGCAATGTCATCAGCAAATCGCAGATTATTTAGGTATTCTCCATTTATTCTTATTCCCAACTGTTCCCAATTCAGGCCTCGAAATACCTCCTGTAAACATGCGGTGAACAGCATTGGCGAGATCGTGTCTCCTTGCCTGACGCCCTTCCTTATTGGAATTTTATTGCTGACTTTATGGAGGACTATAGTAGCTGTGCAGTTGCTATATATATCTTCCAGTATTTTGACATAAGGCTCTTCTACCCCCTGATTACGCAATGCCTGTATGACTGCTGAGGTTTCCACTGAGTCGAATGCTTTCTCGTAATCAATGAAAGCTATATATAGAGGTTGGTTATATTCTGCGCATTTCTCTATCACCTGATTGATAGTGTGAATATGATCTATTGTGGAATATCCTTTACGAAAGCCTGCCTGATCATTTGGTTGATTAAAGTCTAACGTTGCCCTGACTCTATTAGCGATTACCTTAGTAAATACTTTGTAGGCAACGGATAGTAAGCTGATCGGCCTGTAATTTTTCAAGTCCTTGGCGTCTCCCTTCTTATGAATTAAGATAATGTTTGCATTCTTCCATGCTTCTGGTACAGTCGAGGTTATAAGGCATTGCGTATACAGGGTGGCTAGTTTTTCTAGCACGATGTCCCCTCCATCCTTCAACAGATCTGTTGTTACCTGATCCTCCCCAGCTGCTTTTCCCCTTTTCATTGCTTCTAAGGCTTTCTTTACTTCATCTTTCGTTATTGGCGGGATGACGCATTGCTGTGCACTGCTGTCTTTCTCATTAACGCTCTGATTACATTGGCTACTGTACAGGTCTGTGTAGAACTCTTCGGCTACGTTAACTATCTTATCCATATTGCTAATGACATTGCCCTGCTTGTCTCTTAATGCATACATCTGGTTTTTACCTATGCCTAGTTTCCTCTTCACTGTTTTTAGGCTACGTCCGTTCTTTATAGCATGCTCGATTCTTTCCATATTAAACTTCCTTATGTCGGCTACCTTGCGCTTATTTATTAACTTTGATAGCTCCGTTAGTTCTATTCTATCGGTAGGGTTGGATGCCCTCATGTTTTGGCGCTTCTTAATCAGATCTTTCGTCACCTGAGATAGCTTCCCGGTATCTTTTCGAACTGTCCTACCGCCTACTTCTACTGCGCACTCCGTAATTATTGATGTCAGATTATCGTGCATTGAATGAACGTCAAGATCATCTTCCTCAGTTAAAGCCGAATATCTGTTTTGCAGCGCTATCCTAAACTCCTGTGCTTTCCCTCTTACGGCTAACTCGTTAATGGTCTTCTTCTTCACTAGCTTCTTCCGTTCCCTCTTCAAGTCTAAGCTAATTCTAGACCTTACCATTCTGTGGTCGCTACAACGCACCTTTCCGAGGACGGCCACATCCTGAATGATGCCAGGTTTAGCGCATAGTATGAAGTCGATTTCATTTTTAATCTCACCATTGGGGCTGTTCCAGGTCCACTTCCTGTTTTCTCGTTTGCGGAAGAAGGTATTCATGATCCGTAAACTATTTCTATCCGCGAATTCGACTAATAACTCTCCCCTGCTATTTCTAGAGCCTATCCCATAGTCACCTACCGCGTGGTCATCAGCCTGCTTCTTGCCCACCTTCGCATTGAAGTCGCCCATCAGTACAGTGTACTGCGATTTTACTTTATTCAATGCCGATTCTACGTCCTCATAGAAACTTTCAACGGTCTGGTCATCATGGCTGGATGTGGGTGCGTAGGCCTGCACCACTTTCAGCTTGTACCTCCTATTCAGCCTAATTACTATAGCTGCTACCCTCTCGTTAATGCTGTAGAACTCCTCTACGTTGCCAGCTATATCCTTATTAATGAGGAATCCCACACCTAGTTCTTTTCTATCCTCTAACCCGCGATAGCACAGTATGTGTCCGTCCTTTAGTACTGTATACGCCTCACCTGTCCTCCTAACTTCACTAAGCCCTATCACATCCCACTTAATTCCCGCTAGTTCCTCAAACAGCACTGCTAGGCTAGCCTCACTAGCTAAAGTTCTAGCGTTAAACGTTGCCAGGTTCAGATTCCAATGGCGGCCTGTCCGGAGCCAGAGATTCTTAGCACCCTCCGCTGCATCACAGGTGTTATGATCTGTTTTTCTTTGGTTAAACCTGTCCACTGCTCAGTTGTAGAGTGTAAAGGGGGCGGACGCTTCGTCAGGCAACTTTTGATTGCCTTTTTGTTCGCCTCCTCGGCAACCAAGTGTTGTTGAAATAAATCTGAATCTGAATCTGAATCATCTGCACCAGGGGAGGGGAGGATGAACGGCAGCACACTGGGAATGGCGCGCGCGCGTCGGGGGCTTGCTGGGTGCAAGCAGCATGCCCTCTGACCAGCCGCAAGGCTAGCCAGAGGCGCAGCAAGGACTGCAGGGCTGCCGGGGCTTCCCGCAGGAGATCACCACATTGCCTGGACCACGCGGCGGCAGACGGGAACCGCTTGAAACTGCTACTGGATAGCAGCGCGGCGGTGGACGCTGTGGCATCGTCGCTCGGAGCCCGCAGGAGAGGGCGACCAAACACATGAGGGCATACGAACTGGTGCCTCCAGGCGGGGGTGGGGAGACATCGTCAGTAAAGCCCCTCAATTACCCCTGTCCGTAGCTAATCGTCCCTTTCAGCGGCGACGGGAACCTTATGTGGGGGCAAGGAAGACAATAGCAAGGGTACAGAAGGGGTGCTGCTGCCTTCGCAGAAACGGGCCGCTGCTTTCAGCCCCACCAATCCCCACCTGCGAGGTATTTCCGGCGCCGACGCTGAGATCTGGCCTCGCCAGATATCTGCGTCTCCCTGCGTCGCCTCGCTCCAAGCGCCGAATTTTCGCCTCCTGCAACGCCAGTAGCAGACACGCTGACGCGACGCCGAAGAAACGCTGCTTTGTTCTTCGGCCGTTATGAAGAACGATGAGTCGGCTAGGATGAAAGAAGCTGGACTTCGGCGTCGGAACGAAACAAGGAGGAGACAGCATGCCGAAGAGACCGAAGAAGAGCGTGTCAAACGTCTCGATAGACGAGCTCGCTTAGCCTCCGACAGTGAATCCGCGACGGTAGAAGACGAAGTGCCGAGTTTGGTGTCTCTGAAGGAAGCCAGACTTCAGCGTTGAAGTTGAGCGTGTGACGGAATCCCGTCTGGCCGGAAGCGTACATTAGAAAAATAAGAGCCAGAAGGCCAGAAGTCCAGCCATAAGAAGGCTGTTGTTAGCACGCTACTGCAGCGTGCGAAAAGGTTATACAAAAATGCTTCATCGACGCGGTGGAACGTCAGCTGTCAAAACAAGGACAACCGGACACCCGCCCTCCGCTCAAAAAACGGGCTTCTGTGCCGTATATCCCGGGAACTAGTGAATGCCTAGCACGTGTCCTACGGGAATATGACGTGCAGGTGGCTTATGTCTCGGCCAGAAAGATGCGCCAACAGCTTGTAAAGGTGAAGAACACACTGCCAAAGGATAGGATAGCATAGGATACAGTTTAATGCTCTAACAAGGTCTTTGGGTAAGACAGAGGTCTTCACCTTCAAGCAGATGTCTCCCTCAGTCTTGCAGAGGTCGGGGCCCCTATTCCAGGGCACCGCTGAGTTTGGCCGCACGCTGGGCATAGATGACCAATCCTCTTTGGAGGATTGGGTTGCCGCTGGAGAGCACACTCTCCCACTGCTCCGCACTCGGATTTTCTGAGCCATGGAATGCTCTATTTCTGTCCCATTCCCAAGCAATATGGTATAGGGTGGGTGTTGCACCGCACCATGGGCAGATGTCCCTGCCAAAGGAAAGATTCCCCGGAGTTGTTTACGAAATCCCCTGCGCGGACTGCAACGGTGTGTATGTCGGGGAAACAGGAAACTACCGGAAGCGATTATTACAGCAGCACGCTCGGGACGTAAAGAACGAAATCATTCGCAACAATGCCTTAGCGGAGCACGCCGTCGTGAATGGCCACAAAATTGACTGTGACAAGGCAAGGATCATCGAAACCGAAAAAGTAGCAGCATCACGACTTCACTTGGAATCCCTAATCATAAAAACTACATCACGCACGTTAAACCGGAACGATGGAAATCTAAACCTGATATACGCACGCTCCTTGCGCCGATTATTCAGCCATATTTAAACGACCCGTGTTTGGCGATGAATTCATTGTGAACAAGGCTTCCGTGTGGAAGCTGAAACGTCAAGAACGAACCTGTTTTCACTGGTCGGCGTCTCTCACTTTTAAAAAAACTTAAGCTTTGGAACGAAACAAGCATAGACTGAGATTAGCCAAGTAAATCATTACTAGAATCAGTAGCCTAAGCGTAGACATGGCCTTGATCTCTCGCTACCTACAAGGTTTAACCAGAGCTAAACCACGGCCTTTTTTAAAATATGTTTTTAAGAAAGGAAACGGCGCGGTGGCTGTGTCACATATATCGGTGTACACTAGAACAGGTTTCGAGGAAAGTAAATGGCGTAGTAAATGTCTGACATGTATCGGTGGCGACCCGAACCGCGCCTTAAAGGATTTAACCTCTGGCTCACTTGAAGGTCAAAACCGCAAGCACCGCGAAATCTTTACGTGGTATACCGTAGGGAAGCTTTAAAAAATTGAACGATGCTTAAAAGCTAACTGCAAAGAAAATAATCGTTCCGTAAAAATAGGTTTTTCTTGTTTTATGTCAACAGATAAACGTAAACCCAGGATGTGACACATGTAAGAGAAGCGAATGCGTCAGGAATCGCAAGCAAAAATCGCCATTTTTCAAACCGAAACTCTAAACAGGGGCGCCATTATAGAGGGCCGGAAATGACGTAAAAACCGACCACTCGGTCCATGCGGGCGTTGCTCGGCCCCGTAGTGGTTGGGTTCCGGAGGCACAGTGCTTCCCGTAAAGAAACCACAGCGAGCTGGTACGCACTTCCCACGTGCAGTTAGGGAAGCGAACGCCGACCGTAAGATTTTACAGCGCTGCGATCAAACGCACGCGAGCGGAGGTCAGCATTTGTTTTAGGGCGTCTGCTGTCACCGAGGAGGTGAAGCGCTGCTGGCGCATGTTTTGCGAAAACCCTCTTTTCCGACCCGAACCGCCACAGATGATGTATACGTTTGATTCATTTTAACTAATTGAGGCCAGGATCTCATTGGCGCAGCCATATGCCCCCCAACGTGCGCCGTATTCCCTATTTCGGAAGCGCATGCGGCGTGAGCGTCCATATGCCGCCGACGGCCACGCGGCGCTTCGGCATGGTAATCTCGCCTCAAATTTCGTAACATTTTTGCACAGTACCAAAGGAGGACTGCTGAACCGCATTTCAGCCACCAGTGTTTCAATCCACACCGTCCGTAATACGTTCATTCCCCGAGGGTCAGGCTTGAGGAAGGTTCTCTGTTGTCAATGCCTGCGTCATGTCCGGTAAATCTACCTAACTACGCGGCATGCCACCAGGTGCACGCGTCGTCTGCTCTAGAGCTTTTTAAACGCTTATAACAACAAAACTGGCTATCTAAGAAGCGTAGAACTTTGTCACGGTTAATTTAACTACGTATACGTAACGTATTAAGAGGCATTCCAGGCAAAGCAAGATTTCGTTGCAGTTGGCCTTTAAGCTTCGTCTAAGAGTGGGACGCACAGCGTTTGTTAGCGTCGCCAAGGAGTCCACGGAACGCCATCGCCCGTTCGGCGCGACGCGCTGCCTGTTGGACAATTTAAGGAAGGGAAATGACGCCTGTCTCGCATATCTCGGCGGACACCCGAAAGGAATATTTCTTGACGCGCGTTGCCGTCTACTACTGCTGCGACGCCGACGGCCTTTGGGCCGAAAGAGCTGTATGCGCTGCCGCGTAATAAAAAACAACGAAAATACAGAAAATGAAAAATGAAGTTGAATGACGACAGAGAAAGGCTTTCTCATTTGCGCTCTTAAGCAGACCTAAGTGCAATCCTGTAGTTTTTTGCAAATAAAACCAGTAATTACTGCCTAGTGCAGCTTCCGAGCCCACACTGGTGTGTCGATGTTGCTATTGAATGTTTAGAAACTAATCGCATCTTGAGAGAGAGCGTTGTTGGGCGAGTCTGTCCGACATTTCAGCAAAGGGTACGGCGCACACGCAGACAAGGACGAGAAGGTTAACACAACAAGCGCAGGCTCGCGACTGATTTATTCGACAGAAAAAAAAAACACATTTTATGCCCTGGAAAATGTCATATTTATGAACAAGCGCTGTTCAAAAACCTGCCTTCTTTTTCGTACAAGTTAACCGACGTGTCACTGACACCGTCATCCTAACATTTTCTTATGAAAAACCGTTCGGCAAGTTCACGTGCGACCTGACCTTTGCTTCTCCTCACAATTTTTTTTTTTGAGAAAAGGCACGCACGGCTTGTTGCGTGCAGCATCGGTGCATGCGCCGCAGCGCCAGGGTAAATTCGACCCTGTTTTATACTTCATGCAAAGCTAACGCTCCTTTGAGCGATCATTTAAACATCGGCGAAAATTTAAACAGCGCCCGTCCTGTGATGTCTTTCTGTGTAGAATTCGTCTAATTATGTAGCGCTGTTCAAGAAAAGAACAAAAACTTGGCCTGTCTGACCCTTCCACGGGTAAAGGTGTATCCAGACGGCGGGCCACGGACTGGCCCGCGGACCGGTCACGTGGGGTCGACCGCGCCTGGGCCGGCCGGGTCTGGCCGGCAACAGCGTCCACACGACGGACCAAAAGAGCAGACGACAAGGCGGGCCAAGCCTCTTTGATCAGCCTGTATCAAAGCTTGTCTCAAGTTTCGACACTGGGCGGCGAGAACAAGCGGAATCCGCGGCAGAGATCCGCCTAAATACCCAGCGGAAAACTCGATCGGTACGGGACAGATTTCTGCCGCGGTGAGGAGAAAGTTGCATTCCCGCGGCGACAAACATGGCGATGCGCTTCCAAGCAGGACCGCTCGTTTCGGACTGGATTCATCGTTGTTACTGCCTTTTTTGTTGCGTTCACTGGCAATAAAAGCGCACCCATTTCTCGCTTGGTCTCACCTCGCCTATAAGAAGACGTATGAGTGAAATAATTGCTTTATTTTTTTTATTTAGAGTGACGATTGTGCCCCTTCGAGGCTTAAGCGGAGCGTACGTTTGATGACAGAAATAGTTACCCGGCCTAACAACTAGATGGCGCCACAAGGCTGACCGTATCCTTCCGTCCATGTTTGCATACGCTGAAATAAATATGGGAAATGTGAGAAGTGCTGTAACGCCCCGAAAAATACCTGCTTTTAGACTACATGATAGTGCATACGCTTATGGCTCGTAGACAGCGTCAATTGTTATTTTCTAACCATATCTGTGTACGTCGCGAGCGCCGACGTTGCTACTAATTTCTCTCGCTCTCGCCGCCGAATGCCCAATTATGAACGAGCCATCAAGCTGTACTAAGTAAAACGTAGCGTCGTCCGACCACGTTGACATGTTAACAGTGCAAACAAAACTACTTTCGCTGGTGTCGCCTCGACTGCCGGGAGCACCGAGCCGCGAAACACCAATGTGGGGTAGTTGCCATACTCGATGTGTGCGAGTAGGCTAAAAAGTCCGTGGTCCGCCCCCAGAAAAAATGCTCTTGCATTTCTCGCGTGATCCGGCCCGCGGACCATGCGCGGACCTCGCAGACCGGAAGTGAAACCCCACGTGACCGCTAGTCCGCGGGCCAGAACAGGTCCGTGGTCCGTTTAAGGGGACCTCAAACAGAACCCTAGACAGGCACCTGACGTCGCTTCATGAAGTCGGGCGGCATAGGGCGCAATGAGCACAATGAGGCCAGTTTTCACGGGCAGAAAACGCCACCGGCACGTTGAAACGCTTCGTCACATTTTTCAAATTGTGGGAAACCGTGTGAAGTATAGGCTAGCACTGCTGGCCTTATTTCCTTAGGCCGGCCGCCATCCTTGCGCGGTCTAGCTTTCATCTATCGTAGAGGCTTCTCTGCCACAGCAGCAATGACCGTAATAGAGATACCAGCTTTTGTCAACCTATTGGGCTGATTATTAAGGCTCGCAGGTACCAGGTGCACACAAAACTTAGCCAAGTAAGTTGCTACGGCCAGTTTTTTAGTCTTGGAATGTGCCGACACAAACGGCAACAGGTCTTTTTGGGCTCGTGTGACGAGTACATTTTGAGAAGTAGCAAAGACCAGGTCGCACGTGAGCTTGACGAGGTGCCTTTCATAAGAAATGGTTGAGATGACTGTGTCAGTCACCCGTCGGTTAACTTGTACGAAAGAGAAGGCAGATTTTTTAACTGCGCTTTGTCGTAGACGTGGCATTTCCAAGGGTACAAAATGTGCTTTTTCGGTCTAATAAATCAGTCGCGAGTCTCCGCTTGTTGTGTTAACCTTCTCGTCCTTGTCTCTGTGTGTGCCGTACCCTTTTCTGAATTGCTACTATTGTCCGGGGACATACAAACGAATCCGGGACCTGCCATTACACAGGCAGTGCATGCTGAATTGAAGAAGTCCTCGGATCAGGCAACAATTATCAGTGCCATCCAAGAAATCAAAAACAAGCTAATAACTACAGAGAAAACGTTTGCTGATCTAATTCAGAGGATTGCCGGTTTTTATAGAGAGCCACTACCAGCTACTTTGTAAACAGACGTGTGCAGTGCAGTGCAGAAAAGCCGACACAGCCGGTGCGCGATCTGGAGGCCTGATTTGATGACGGCTCAAGGAGATGCACTTTGATTTTTTTGCGGCCTTACACCATCCGAGGCATTTGCGGAATCCCAGGAGACCATCATTTCCCACTGCTCCGATCAACTGGACTCGGCCTTGAATAGTAAAGATATCGAACGTGCACACCGTCTTGGACGTCACAACACGGAGAGCCAGCGACCACAATTGTAAAGTTTGCATCATTCAAGACAAAACAAATGATCCTCTCAAATGGCCCGAAACTAAAAGGAAATCCTCAGCAGTGGTGAGGATTTCTCCCGTCGATTTCAAATTTTAAGAAAGCAACCTGTCGCGTTTCCCATATTAAAGACAACTAAATTCTCTTCGCGCTATAAAACACTCCACATAGGCTCGAAACGCAATTTTTTTTATGAGTGTATGAGACTGAGCAAACAGTAGAAGACGGTGGCTGAGTGGTTATGGCGCTCGGCTGCCGGCCCGAAAGACGCGGGCTCGATCCCGGCCGCGGCGGTAGAATTTCGATGGAGGCGAAATTCTAGAGGCCCGTGTGCTGTGCGATGTCAGTGCACGTAAAAGAACCTCAGGTGGTCGAAATCTCCGGAGGCCTTCACTACGGCGTCCCTCTTAGCCTGAGTCGCTTTGGGACGTTAAACCCCCATAAACCATAAATCAACCAAACAGTATACGTGGCTGAGTGGTTATGGCGCTCGGCTGCCGGCCCGAAAGACGCGGGCTCGATCCCGGCCTCGGCGGTAGAATTTCGATGGAGGCGAAATTCTAGAGGCCCGTGTGCTGTGCGATGTCAGTGCACGTAAAAGAACCTCAGGTGGTCGAAATCTCCGGAGGCCTTCACTACGGCGTCCCTCTTAGCCTGAGTCGCTTTGGGACGTTAAACCCCCATAAACCATAAATCAACCAAACAGTAGAAGAAATCTAGCCACCACGGCGAAGTAAGTCACCACTGCACCGTCCCCAAACATGCCCTCGTTCTAATCGTTCGTTTTCGGAAATCTTCACTAACATACGCAAGTTCATTCCAAAGCGAGTGCTCGTGTCAAACCTGGTGTTATCTGATAGCAACTTTCTGATAATAACAGAAACGTGACTAACAGATGACGTTAGTGATAGCGAGGTGCTTGCTGATCCACGCAATTTTTTTCGCTTGAATTAATTTGGCTCATCTGCAGAGCCGCACCACATTCAGAACTGCTGGGTGTCTGCTACAAACCCCTACACAACTACCCCCCCCCCCCCTCTTTGCCGCTAGCTGAACGCCACTTTATCTAAATTAACCTCGCAGTATCCCAACGCTCACATTCTCCTTTTCGGGGATTTTAATTTCTCGACTATTAACTGGTAAAACCTGATACACTCCATAGACAACCGAGCTGATACTAGGGAATTTCTTGATATCTGTCGGAATTTTAATCTCGCCCAAATTGTACTAAAGCCTACGCGTGTAGTAAGAGACTGCAAATATTCTAGATTTAGTATTAACGAACCATTCTGAAAATGTCTCCTCTATTGCTTACCTGCATAGAATTAGTGACCATAAAGTCATCCACACAGTCTTTAATTAGAATCCAATTCCGCGCCACAGTCAGGGAAAGGCAGTCTGGCTGTATGATAAAGGCAACTATGAAGTAATGAACAGAGAGCTCCACGCCTTCTTTCCATCTTTTACAGCAACATTTAAAAGCCGACCTATCCCGGAAAACTGGTTGATATTTAAACAAACCTTAACTTCCTGGCAGACAAATTCATCTGGAAGACTACTTTCCATGACAGTCGAAAGCAGCCGTGCTTCACCAAATCACAGAAAAAATCTCGAAAGTAAAAAGAAACGCAGTAAGACATGATGTCAGTTCATAGTGACTGGCAAAAGAAGATTCACAACAACTCACACACAAAACGCAGAACTTCCAACTGGGTTTATTTTGTGAAAACAGGGGCTTAAAAAGGCTACCCACATGGCAATCGAGGTACACACGCAAAAACATTGTGCACGGGGCAAATACAGTATCAACAGGGCCACGCGTGATTAGGGCCGATGGCAAGCCCGGATGTGATCTCTTTGCTTGATAGAGATTTTTCTCTTATTCCTCTGTCGGCGCAAACGACAGTTTCTTTGGCGAAGGACGCGCCTCACTCTTCTGGCTCCACGACGGCCATCTGCGACTGAGAATACCGTCCATAGAGTTCCTTAGTGTACCCTAGAGGGAAAGCTGGCGGCTTTTCACATCATCCACCATGGACGCCCGAGGTATGATGGGAAGACAGAAAAGTGGATTGACATCTAGTGGCTTGTTAACTGAGCTGCTGATTGGATTTTGTTTGGTTGTTTGGTTTCACATTCACTATTGAAGTTTTCACTGATGTTTTGTGCACTTTGTGGCTGAAGAGTGCAGCTACGCAGGCAGTTCATTTGAGATCTGGAGCATCCAAATGCGCTTGACTCGAAGTGGGCTGAGCACACTGTCCGGTGCCTGCGAGGCCTAAATTCCGTTTGCCCTTTCACTGGGAGCCATTTACGCAGCAAGCTGGGTTTTGCTCAGCGGGAACCTGTGCTACCTGTGCAGTGAAATGTGAAAGAAGGGAACAAGTTTTTTTTGTTGCTGTTGTGAACTGAGAACGCAACAGTCCGCTGCTGTGACCACACTGCACATTTCTCGTAGCAGTCTCCGAGACACTTTAAAGGTGCAAAGTTAAGTACTTCGACAAGCCCAACTTATGACCGTACTCGCCACGGATTGCGTCTGATTCATTTCGAAGACTGGCGGTGGCCGCGCATTGCATGCAGGAACGACTTCCACTTCTTGAATTAATTCACATAAATACCCACTCGTAGCACTTGTCAGCATGAACACGGCCGTCACTTACTTGTGGTAGGAGAGTTTCGTGCTTCCTAATTGATATTTTTCTGCGCAAAATCTGCAAGCGCAGCGCCACGACATGCCGAGAGCAGGCACTAAAGGTGCACGAAAGCTTGTCTCTCATAGAAAAGCAAGGACTCGGGTAAGTTTCTGGCGGCACGAACATATCCTATGCATTGACATAGGGCGCGTCCCGCAATAGCAGACTATACGCCAATTAAAAGTTTGTTTTTCACAATGCAAAAAAAGAAGCTTCTGAATATGGTATTTTAAAAATTAACGATTTTTTTCGAAGAATATTTGCTCTAAAATAGATATGTTTTAAACGAAAAAAAATTATTTTCAACGGTTGGCTAAGTTTCGCGGCATGAAGAGAAAGCCCTCTCTCGCCATGGGAAAATTAGGTGCTTCTCCGCTTTTCTGCCCATTTATTGCGACATGCAGTTACCGTATTTTATAACAGGACATACTAATTGCAAAACAACGCTTCTTTGCAACATATAATTTGCGAAAATTTGTATTTTTGCAGTCGTAGTCATGTTTTAGAGCCAAGCCAAGTGCGCCTTGCTGTCTTCCCGGCATTCCCAAGGTGGATGAAGTGCTCTTTCATGGCCCCTTTAGAAACTCGCATAGACGGTGGTGCCAGCTTTTCCTCTGGGTAATATTTAGAAACTCAGTGATAGTGTCACAGTCCTGGGAAACGTCTGCCTCCCGGGGGCTGTAAAGGAAACGCTAGCCGAACTTCTGCTTCGAACCTCCGACTGGCAGCTCGGAGCCTCTGGCGCGACGCGTCGGCTCGCACGCCTCCGAACAGACGACGAAACGCGCCGTCAGTGAAAGTGTGGACTGCCTTCCACGAAATGCAAGTCGCCTCTCTACTACAAAAGCCCCGGTAAACAAAGGAACTTAGGGAGAACGGACTGTCCTTAATGGAAACTGAAAAGAAGGGGGCTAAATTCATTGTCATGCCGCAAGGCATGTTTGAAGAAAACGCCCGAAAAGCAGGTCTCAAGATTTTCAGACGTGTTGATTTCCGCGCTAAGATCTAGCGAAAAGAGGCTGTCAAGCAACTGAAGACGATGAATCTGGACGTTGTCACAAGTCTCCAAAGCCGACAAAGATTCCCTGGAAATTTTTTTTTCACTGGCAAAACACACAAGCTGGAATGACGTGCGATTGTCGTGCGTGAGAGAGAGCTGGAAGCGTGCTCTAAGCTCGTATCTAGACCTCGACCAGTTTGCGGGACAAGGGGCTGGCTCTGTAACAGTGAATGCCTTCTGCCTCTTACAGCCTTCTTTTTGATGTGGAAGACCTTCTTTATTCGATGCCACACGAGGGGTTGTATAAAGCTGCCAGGGAAAGCACTGAAAGCACGCGAAAGAGCTTTTCATAATACGAATGGCATTAGCACAGAGCATTTTTCAAAACTTTTGCAGTTTTGCCGGCGTTCCACAGCCACCTTTTACGACAGACGTTTTTTGTTCAAAAATCTTGAGTTTGCATTGGTTCCTCTATTGTCCCTGTGCTGTGCGACATTTTTTATGTCTTTTTTAGCCAGACGCTTGCATAAAAGCTCTTAAAGCACTCTGTATTACGTGCGTTTCGCTATTTCGATGAGTTTCTCGTGATTTTAGAGAAGTTTTTTTAACTATGACCTTGACAGCGCTGTCACTAGCATTCTTAAAACCTTCTCTTATGAGCGGCAAGGTTTTCTTTTCACTCGTGAACTGACAAGGAAGAACGACTTCCTGTTTTTAAACCCAAATTTGCACTTCACCGATGCCCACGTTTGCTGGTCGTATAGCCCAAAGTCGAACAAAAAACTTACAAGAGTGCTCAATCCAAGCTAGTGAAACGTGGCATCATCACGACTAGCTATCTCTCCGCCCTACAGAAGTCCTGTGCACTCACCATGTCACACAGTTTTCAGCGCCAAGTTGAGCGCCTTCTTTTTGCTGCCTACCCCCATCGTCTACTTCTCAGCACTTGCGAAAGCCTGCTTCAAAGGCAAGAAACTTTAGATAGCAAAGAAGAACGCTCGGAATCCAAGCCCCCATTTGTCGTGCCATATTTTCATTGTCATTCCCACAACATCAAGAAGGTTGCGGAAAGGTATAGGATCAGCGTCGTTTTTTCGGCACCCTGCAAACTGAAAAAAGTCTGTCCTTTACTGACTAGCACAAAAAAAGGAACCCATCACTTTCAAGGAGAAAGACGTGGGTTCGATCCCGGCCGCGGCGGTCGAATTTCGATGGAGGCGAAATTCTAGAGGCCCGTGTGCTGTGCGATGTCAGGGCACGTTAAAGATCCCCATGTGGTCGAAATTTCCGGAGCCCTTCACTACGGCGTCCCTCATAGCCTGAGTCACTTTGGGACGCTAAACCCCCATAAACTATAAACCATAAACTTTCAAGGAGAACCAGTAGGCAAAGTTCACTAAATGAGTATTTCATTATTAACTAAGTATTTATCGCTGCGTAGAGAGAACTGCGACAGCAGAAATTGTTTTCCTTATCTGGAAAAGCTAAATTCCTTGCTAAGGAAAAAAACAAAAACTAAAGAAAAATTATCGGGGCTTACTCCATCTCCTAAACGGGTGACAACTGTGTCAGCTCGCCTTCGACATCTCTATCAAGGAAAAAATCGAATTCTTAGCTGGGCACATCCGGGCTTTCCATCGGACCTAATCACACGTGGCCCTGTTTATACTGTCCTCACCCTGCACACGTTCATACCATGTTCATACCATTTATAAGCGCCCTGTTTTCACAAAATAAAGTCAGTTGGAAGTTCTGCGCTTTGTGTGTGCGCCTTTGTGCCACTTCTTTTTCCGTCGTCCGTTTTTTTTTTTCGCAAAAAAAAAACGCCTATTCCGCACAGCTAAAATCAAGCCTAGTGCCTGCACATGGGGCAAATACTACGCCGCTGAGAGCTCGTATTTACCAGCAATCAAAAACGCACAGCGATACTTTTATCACGACTACTTGCCTAGAATCCCAAAAAGTAGCACAAACAAGCTCTGGCAAATTATAAGCCCAATATTGCGCGTTCAGTCACCCTCAATAAAGATTCTGGCGACCCATTCAGTGATACTGAATGCGCTAATATTGTCACGCGTGAATTAGGTCACGATCGCAAGAAACAGGCACGGGCTTCGACTAACTTCTTGACCACAGCACTTCCACTTCCTCTTTTTGAGGCGGCGCGTGCTTCAGGTCAGCGCTAGGCGAACATGCGGAATGCACTCTGTCAATATCTCTTCAATTGCTTTTGCAGCCAGAGCTACACTGGGCTACCAGTCGAGCTCAGAAGAGTGGCGGATCGGGCAAGTTGGTGCATGTTTGTCATTTTTCGAAAGCGCTAAAAGAACACGGACAAAGAAGGAACAAAGGAATAAGCTGGGCTTGTTGGCCGCACCCGTGTTTGTGTCCTCTTTTCTTGGTGCTGTCTGCTGCGTCTGTTCCTTCTTTGTTCGTGATGTTTTAGCGCTTTCGAAAAATGTCCAGTCGAGCATTTCGCGGTGGTCGGGAGAGGCTAGCTGTGTGCATGCGCCGTTACCATGGCAGCCGGAGAGGAGCAGCAGGTGCGGCGTGCGCTTCGCCATCGCCGCGGCCCCGCGCCTGCTCCACCGTCGGAGCCGCACGTGTCGTCACGCGGATGAGCAGTTTTGCGCATGCACCGATGCCATGGTAGCCAGAGAGAAACCACAGGTGCGCCGCGCGCTTCGTCGCCTCCTCGCCGCACGCCGAACCGCGTGCGGCGTGCGGTGAGGCGGCGATGAACCGAACCGCGCGAGCTCTATCACCCGAACCACGCGTCGCATGCGCAGCATTGCGTATAAAAGGCGGAGATGTAATGGGCGGCTGTATAACATTGTTTGACATTGATGCGGAGAAGTAGAGTCCAGCCGCTCCTGAGCGGCGGTATAGATACGACAAGATTAACTCTACCAATCCTGAGGTTGTCGCCTGGCAGTTGGCTACTCAGCAGAGAGAATGAGCGTCACAAGGCGACGAGAGCAGTGGAGACGACCGAAGAGAGAGAGGAACGGCTTGCCAAACGAAGATGCCAGACTGACGAGCGTAATAGGCGGCGCATAGCCGCCTTGATGGAGCCCAATGTCTCGCATTGCTAAACATACAGTGACCACAACAAGCTCAGCGAGAGAAACGTGCCTCTCGCTACGTATATCCTGGCACAGCCGAGCTAAGCCGCTGCCAATTTTTCCCCCGTTTTCACCAGCGAGCCTGATACGCCCTTACTTATTCTGCGTACTACCATTCCGCACACTTTGACTATAACCAATGTTTCTGCTAGCGGAATAGGTAAAATTAACCTTTCATCCCCAAAGTAGAATCTTGGGCGAGATGGTAGGTACTCATCCTAAAACAGCGCGAACATGACACGGTCGATAAAGGAAACTACAACACGAGCGCTTACTTACAACCGTGGATTTAATGCGATGTGCCCTCTTGTAAGGTGCCCTCGTACAAAGCTCGTGTTGGACATTTCTTTCATCGTCCGCGTCCTGTTCGCACTGTTTTAGAATGATTTCATCTCCAGCAGGCACTGATGGAATAAATCAGTCACTGTACCTCATAATTGGAAGAAAGTAAACGTCGTTTCAGTCTACAAATCCGGTAACAACAATTCACCATTAAATTATCGTCCTATCTCGCTCACAAGTGTACCGTGTAAAATCATGGAGCATGTCATCTACTCTGAAATCATGCAGTTCCTGGATGCTAACAAATTTTTTCATCCTGCAGAGCACGGATATCGCGAGAACTATTCCTGTAACACACAGTTCGCAGTATTTCTTTACGATCTGCATGCCCACCTCAACTTAAATTTCTAGACTGACGCCATTTTTTTACACTTTTCTAAAGCATTCGACAAAGTGTCCCACCGACTGTTATTAAAACTTACCCAGCTGAATTTGTACCCGAACGTATTAAAATGGATTGAAGAATTTCTAACGTGTAGCTTCTAGTCAGTTGCTATTAACATCTTGAACAAACAGCGCGAACAAAGACGAGCACAAAAGACAAGAAAGCGAACGACACGGCGCTGACTAACAACTGAGGGTTTATTGCTGATCACACAAGTATATATACATGGATGTCGGCAATGAGGGAAAGGTTTACAAAGTGCAAAAACCAAAAACAAAACGTAAATGTGACAACAGCAACATAAGCACGCTAGAAATCAGCAGAGATTATCAACCCCCAGGAGTGACAGCTCTTTTTGCAGAAGTGTTAGCGAAGGGGTACTTATACATGCATTTCCCTGCTTGAATATGTTGTAAGCCTCGATAATTTCCCTCGCAGTTTTTTCCCGATTTTTGGCAATGACCTTGGTTTCATGATATAGCGGTACGCACTGTTTTTTCTCTTTCTTTGCCCATTCACAATCCCGGCAATGAATGCCGAGATGACCTGAAACTACTTTTGACACTTTATAGCTGTGTTCGCTCAGCCTTTTATTTATGCAACGTCCCGTCTGTCCAACGTACTGCCCTCCACAGCCACCCATCTCATTCTACGACACATATTGACACAGCGCAATGGAACGAGAATTTGATTGAAAAGGCTGGGGGCGCGTGCATCAGCAGCCATTCTGTCTGTCTACTGGAGAAAGAAAGGTCCTTAGAACGGGCGCGATTCTTCCGCTTTAACCACATCTAGGCACCCCGGAAAAACGGTTTTCACTCGCATCTCACGTCATTGTCTGTACTTGCTCTTAGTCGTTTTGCCGTGTTGTTTGTTGGCCTTAAGCGAATAGTTTCTCCTTTGTCTTTTAAAGGCTTTTAATGGTGTTTTTAACGTCTTAAATATTTGGCCAGTGGTGGTTCATTTTATGTTCTTTTTATTTATTCTCTTTCTTTTTTATACGATTTTAACTTTTTGCCGTCTTATTTGTTGGCATCAGTTCCTTCGTTTTTTCGTTTTCACTTTTAGCCTACTGACGGTGCTTAATGCCTAGCAAGTTTTCATTCTTTTTCATTCATGCTCTGATCGTACCCCCCTTTTCATCGCCATTTCACCTCTGTCATCGTCGCGTTTCTTTTACTCGTTACAGTTCCTGGCACCGCCGATGTTAATGGCAGCGGCACGCTTTTCAGAGCTGTCGCTGTCTAAGGTCTGTAGCTGGTTCATGCATGCCTTTTTATCTGTGGCCCGTTTATCATTAGTAATGTTATTGCATGTTAGTGCTTGCACGATTCATCAGTGCTTTTTCGGGGTGTAATGATCGCCAGCGTGAGGCGTTCCTTCGCAATGTCTACTGGCGGACAGTGTATAACGGTGAATGGTCGCGATGAGATGGTCCAGGTGAATGGTATAAATTGTGCTGGTTTTTCTTTAAGACGTAATGAAGAGTTGGTAGTCAGTGTATCGTGTTTTGTGTTTCTTCTTCTCGTCCCCGTTTTAATGCGTTGTGTCAATCTGTGTCGTAGAAAGTATGAATCAACTAGCCTACGCCAGAATCCTCTTAGTCATCTCATCCTGCCCCCTTAACTTAAGTGTACCTCACGACTCGGTCCAAGGTCCTCTCCTCTTCTTAATATACATAAGTGACTTGCCAGAACATCTTTCATGCAATATTCATTTATTTTCCGACAACTGCGCTATCTACCGCTCAATAACTAATATTTCTCACCAAAAGCCCTTCTGAGTGATCTTAACCATGTTGGCAAGTGGTGCGATGATTCGCTAATGACTCTTAACCCTAACAAATGCAAGCTTATTTTGTTTCATTGCGGACATAACCCGTTTTCGTTCCCTTACAGAATTACAAACAAATCCTACAGAGCACATTCATTCATATAAATACTTAGGTATCATTGTAAGTCATGACCTAACTTGTCGTGAACATGTCACTAGCGTCATTTCACCTGCAAACAAAACCCTGGGATTTCTGAAGTGCCATCTAGGTCACGCAACAAAAGAGGTCAAATTACTCGCTTATACATCATTCGTAAGGCCAAAACTAGAATACGTATCCCACATTTGAGGCCTCCACCCAGCTTATCTGACGGATGCACTCGAAGCCGTCCAAAATCGAGCCGCCCGTTTTATTCACTCCCAATATTCACACGAAGTCAGCGTGTCATATTTGAAATCACAAACCAACTTACGAAGTCTTTCTTGCCGTCATCGCATCGCAACCCTATCTCTTTTTCATAAATTTTATTACAGCTCACTCGGCCATGAATCATGCATGCATGGACCATGTATATATACCACCGCACTGCGGTCCCCCCCTTCAAGTTACTCGGCTACGCTCCCGTACAGATACATTTTCCACCTACTTCATTCCATGACCAACGTATGACTGGAACGGCCTCCCCCACTCCGTTGCTGCTATCCCCTGCCCATCATCCTTGAACGCCAACATTGAAATTTATACATCATCATGACAAAATGTAAAAAAACTTTTGGTCACTCCACACATTATGTAATACCCGGAAAGGGGCCTATAAGGTAAATAAATGAATTGAAATATATACACACCCCTTCGTACAAGGAAAGAAAGGGAAGATAAGGCGAAAAATCTTCAAGCGCGACCAATCGTTAAAAAAGATGACGTTTCGGCCCCGGCTTACGGCCCCCGTAAGCCGGGGCCGAAACGTCATCTTTTTTAACTATTGGTCGGCGCTTGAAGATTCTCCGCCATGAACATACCCGACCAAACGTGTTTCCGTCGAACCCTGGATTTCAGAGGAAAGATAAACAAGTACAGGTAAACTCACAAGGTGTAAACGTGGTAGAAGATTATGACATCGCACGCACATAATACATTTTTCTGCCACGAAACGCTATCGAAGGTATGCTGACGCATACGCCGCTCTTTTCCCGAATGTTGATGACTTCTTCAATTTCCCGGGTCCATGTATGACGAGACGACTCTGTAATTTCTGAGCTGGGAACGCATTCATGCGCCAGGCAGTGTTTAGCTAGTTAAATGCTGGTGGCGCCCTCTTGTGCTCTTGGACGTGTTCGTTCAAACAGCGCCCCATTTAGGTGTGCCCTATATATGACAGTGGTATTTCATACACCACATTCTTTACAGACTTAACGTGCTTGTTACTGTGCTTCTTTCGGCATCGATTCTTTCTTGTCCGCTCTTTGCCGACCTTGGCGCACAGGCTGTTTAACTTGTCAGGTGTTGACATGAGCATTTCACGCCCGCTCTAGCGTCTATCTACTTGTGGTTGTGGGGAATGTACTGTGGAATGACAGCTACGGCTTCCTTTCTTCTGATGTAGACGTCACATCTTTTCTGCCTCCAAGTTCTTGAAGTGACCCTTCTGCGACACTGGAAAAACAGCAGCGTCGGGTAACCTGCTGCTTTCAGCCAACAGTTCTGGGCGCCGAAACTAGCCTGAGCGTCATAGTGGCACGATCTTGTCAATGCGGCTCTCATTGCTGCTTTTACTATTTCCCGCTTGATGATCTTGGAGTGCGCCGAGGTGAATGGGAACAGTCCCTTCTTTCTTCGTGCTCCGTACTACCAGCATACATGACTGTCCAAAGAGGTTAGTGCAAAGTCAGGAAATCGCTAGCCAAGAGTTCGCTCAATGATCTGGCCAACGTGCTGTTGCTGTCGTTCTGTCTTGTCCACTTTGTAGAGTTGTTGTCCACAAAATAGAACACCTTAACGGTGCATTTCTCTTGAGTAGCAGTCATTAGATATCTGTCAATACGCGCAAGAAACAAATCACTTATAATGGGGGCGGGCAAAGACCTTACGCATATCCCCTCCCTTCGAATATACAGACTCCCTCTATGGCTGGTGGTGGTAAGTAGCTAGTTAGTGATTACGTGAAATTTTCTTTCGACCGGCCACTAGAGTTTTGAAATTTCACTACGCCGTGTCGGTATACTCATTCTCCGACTTCTCTGCACACCATGTTCTGCGGAGACGAGTAGCATAGGCCTTCACATTTATCGAAAAGCCATTCACGTTGGGAGATAGTCTCCTTGAAGAATGTTGTCTGTCTACGCTTTGCGGCTTGCGTATGAGGAACGGGTCGTCTGAGCGGGCACTCTTCTTTATGGGTTTTGGCAGTAAAGAAGATAGACAGGCTTGTCTCTTCACACTTGTTTATGCGGAGGCCATCTTCGTCAAGTCCATGTATACCTGACAAATGCCTTCGAATCAATTCAAAACCTCGCCATTCGTTTCATTCACTCTGCATATTCATATATATACCACCAGCGTTTCAGCTCTGAAGACCAGGCCTCGCAGCCCGCCCCCGCATCGCCAGCCTCTGTTTGCTACACAAGTTTTTCCATAGCTCTCTAGATCAGTACCTCTTGCTGGGCTAGTTGGTGTAACATTGTGTAACAAAAGTAAAAAACAGCGCTAATTTTTGCACAAACGCACAAAAAGACCAGACAGGACGGGCGCTGTCCTTACACTCTCTAAATCAACCACCCTAATTACTCATCCGAACCGCATTTCTCACCGCACTGCCCATACGTTTCAGAATGCCCGACCTGTGTCCCGTACTGCAACTTTTTAAGGCTCCTTCTTTGCCCGAACTATTGTAGACTGGAATGCCCTCCTCACCGATATCGCTCCCGTCACACGCCCGTCTGTATTTTCAGATGCTGTAAGCACTTATATTTCAAGGGAACGACTTGTACTTGCTGATGAATATATTAACACGCCCCTTATGTAATACCCATGAAGAGGGTATTTAAGGTGAATAAAGTGAAGTCCATGTCCTCGCACATCGTCATTACTTCTTTCTTCAGTCTGGCAGTTTTTACACTTACCACATGTTTTAAGTTGTGTGCTATTGCCTTGTCCGCTCTTTCATTGTAGACTGGATGCGATGCTAGGACAAATAGTTCTTCCTTGTCAGATTGCAGTAGCCGCGCACATCAGTGTATTGCAATGTGCTGCACCGCTGACAATGCTACGCCGAAAACAGCGCTCTTCTGATTCAAAATGCCTATCTTTAAAATTTTTGCACAGTCTTAGGTGAAACACCCTCTATATACCGTTCATTGATTACAAAAAAGCATTTGACTCTCTGGAAACCTTGGCAGTCATGCAGGAATTGCGGAATCTGGGTGCAATCATCATTATCAGCCTGCCTACGCCCACTGCATGCAAAGGCCTCTCCCATGTCTCTCCAATTAACCATGTCCTTTGCCAGCTGCGGCCACCCTATGCCTGCAAACTTCCTAATCTCGTCTGTCCACCTAACTTTCTGCCGTCTCCTGCTACGTTTGCCTTCTTTTGGAATCCACTTCGCTACCCTTAATGTCCATCGGTTATCTTGCCCTCGCATTACATGTCCTGCCAAAGCCCATTTCTTCCCCTTCATTTCGACTAGGATGTCGTCAACCCTCGTTTGTTCCCTCACCCACTCTGCCCGCTTCTGGTGTCTTAAAGGAGTTGAGACATCACATTTTTAGGCTATGATAAGCTTGTTATCGGCTTCCTCTGAATGGGTCCCCCACGGCGAAGTATTGGATGCAACAAGCACTTAAAATGTATTTTAATTCAGCTCCAAAGACTCCCTAAATGCTCTTTCTCACAATGGAGGCCCATCGCTAGCGCTATTGTTGGTGACGTAGAACTGTGGACCATATTAGTTAATAGTAGTGACATCACAGCACAGTAGCGTGACGAACTATGAACGGCGACGCGCGACATCGGCGAGACGCAGCGTCGGCTAATCAGCGGTCGGTGTGCTGACCGGCATTATGCCATTACTAACGCACCAGCCAGCACATTATATCGGCGGCCGAGCGAAACCTTCATGTCGATGAGACGATGACTATGGTTGTTCTTGTTTAACTTTCTCCGTAATACGAATAAGCGAAACGAGTCTACATTTGATATGGTCACCCTCCGACTCACGGGCTGTAGGAATAGGCCTAGAGAGCCCGCCGGGTTCGTACGTGCGATGTCGGCGATTGTGGAGAGCGAGTGCACAAGTTTTAGCGAATATAAATGGTCATCGAGCGTAGTTTTGACAACAGTGACCTGAAATCAAGGATTGCTTACATCTTAGGACGCTAATACATCAAGTGGGAAGCGCCGCTGCTAGGCGGTGTGACCCAGTCTGTCGATCAATGCTGCAGACACCCGCGGCGACAGCTACAGTCGTCGGCGTCGCTTGAGGGCAGAAAACTAAGCCATTTTATTTATCTCAAATGGGCGCCGAACATATCTTCAGACAAAGAAATTTAAATTCAAGTACCTGACGCACCGGAAAAAGCAACATGTCATAAACATCGGTCCTACGCGGTGTCAAGCGTTCCCCAGGCTGGCGCTAGCATTCTTCGGCGATTCTTGCAAAGTTATTGCACTGCGCAAACAAATAAACGCACAACGAGCGCAAAGGAGAAGAAATCGTTTAACCTAAACAGAACGTAGCTTGCAATTAATGCCGAAATAACGCACAATTGCTGCCTGTATACGGATGCAGATATGTAAGCAAAAGTAGCGGCGAGATGCAGTCGTCGCCATGGGCGCATTCGTGAGGGAGTTAAGTACCGGTGCGGTAAATGCTGAGTATCTGTACAATTGTCTTAAAGCATTCATTTAGCGAATACACGGACTGTTTGCTAAACAAGCAGCAGATATCGCAATCAGCAGCCGCTGTAGCGTGACCAGGGTCAGCTACGAGCCTCCGACACATACGTCCGTCGAACTTTGGCGCCGGCGTGGCAAAGCGAAATACAGCCCAGAAACCGCGTTGGCTCACGCGGTATGCCGATTAAGATCGGCCGAAGCGAGCTGCTTGGTTTCAGGACTCGGTGTCGTCCCTCGCTCGCTTGGCTTTTCTCAGTATATCGCAGGACCTACCAAGTTTTCCGGCACATGATTTCGAAAGGCGCTGCTATGCGCAGCATGAGTGCGAGAGCAGATGACGCAGCCATCCGTTCGTCACAACTTTTGGGACCCATGTGACCAGGGTTGCTGCTCTTCATGCTGCGCTTCTATGATAGTGACGTCGCAGCGCACTCCGGCGCTCAGAAACCGAAACCGAAATTGCTCAGTGTAAAGAATGAGATAATAAATTATTTACCGGACATATATAAATTGCGCACCGTGTATCAACGCGTCCTCGGACAATACGCAGCGTTTGAAACAAAGAACACGCCAACCAAAAATTTGGTGTATCCACCCCTTTAACGTTACACCTATAATTTTTCTTTCCATAGCTCCCTGCTGTATCCTTGAACTTAAGCTGAAGCCGTTTCGTTAGCATCCGCGCTTCTGCCCCATAAGTGTGTACCGGTATTAGCAGCTATCACTGTAATACTCCTTTATTTCTCGCCCCACACTTCACAGTGAGGCAGGGAAATATGCTTCCCCGCGAAGGAGGAGCACCCACAGCTATCATGTGAGATTCTAGAATAACATTCTCACTGGCGGAGAAGACATACTAGAGTCACCCCTGCTCTGCTGTCTCAGTAAAACAAGTTCGTTTTCCTAGAAGCACGTCGAAGAAAAAGATGATCTCCCCATTGCGGGAAGGCACGTACCTTCGAGTCTTTCCGGCTCGGCGACTCTGAATGTCATCCTTCGGCATGCGTTGTCTGCCGGGGCGTCCAGTATGCACAGACGCGCAGTGTACACACAACCGGGCTCCAAGTTGTCCAATGTCATTGACCTCTGACGTGGGAACAACGTCCTGCGCTGATGCAGCGCCAGTGCTCTGTCGTCCACAGCATGACGCTCACCAGCAGCGACGGCAGCGTGGTAGGTCAGCTCGAAACCGCGTGCTTGCCAGCGCCCCCTCTCGGAGGTGACTCGCCATGTGATCGTCGGAGGGGAACCGTCGTCGTACTGCTGGACTCGCAATCCCGATATGGTGGGCAGATGCTCCGCTGGGAAGAACCACACACGAGGCCATAGAAACGGGGTAAGTTTATTGTTGACAAAATTCGAGCTAGTTGATGCATCTTGAAAAGCTCAGACATAGGAACGAGCGGGTAAACACAACCAATGACGAAAAATGTTCTCAGTAGACAGAGCTCTAAGGTTTCGTGAGCGGCTGGAAATCTCTAATAAAGCTATTCGAGCAGGGTGGCCTTTGTGAAGAAGGACACGAAAACGCTTGTTCCAAGGGCGTTCTCAAATAAAAACCCAGACTACATGCTATCTCGAATACGTTCCGCCAAAACCACGCATCTTGTGAAAATCTGCTAATCCGTTCTGTGCCGTCTTTCAAGAGAAAAAAAAAAGCAGCGAAAAAGGACGCAGGACCCGGAGAATACACAAACACACTGTCGCCTGTTCTCGTGGTCATGCATCCTTTTTCGCTAGTTTATCTTTTTTCTCTTGAACATGAATGAACTCGCCCAGCAATTCAAGCTTGTGTCGTCTTTTTGTGCGGCAAAAAGATGTATGGACCAAACAGCCATGCTACTTTAAAGAAGTCCGTTCATTACAATGCTTGCCTCTACGGCTAATATTCATCCAGTTCACAGGTTAGTTCATGTGACGATGAATCTACATGGCCACAAGGTATCGGCCTCTGTGAAAACTTTTCCTCATATTTCGGCTGCAGATGATGACTCGGTTGACCACAATATGCATTTTAGCTTTCCTGAGTTTGAATTCCGGGGAGACCTTTCTTACCACTGGAAAATGTTCAAGGTTATGAACACGGAATGAATTAATACATTTGTTCCCGTAGGGCGTAAAATAGATAGGCATCACAATCCGGGAATTAAACAAGATATTATCCGCTTACAGAAACACCGAGGCCAGAGAGAATTGCCCAGTATGTAGGGTACCGCGTTCTAATCACAAAGAGACCACGGTAGCCGGAAACGCAGCTTTTATAAGCTAGAAGTCACCAAAGAAACGAAACATCGCCATAAGCGGCCCATTTCGCGAGTGGAATTCGCGCGTCAGTGTCGCGGATCCCAGGGCTGCGTTGCTCCGCCTGCAGGCAACCTGTCTTTTTCGGTAAGGAAGTCACGAGTTTGAATCGACTGGCGGGAAGGTTTTTAAAGTCTTGCCTCATCGGTGTGCGCAAGGCCTGTCCGCAGGAAACGTGTACAAGATTTGTCCGCTCCACCTGTGAATCAAATAAAATGACAGAAATTTCGACAAGGATGGGATTTGAACCCACGCGAGCAGAGCCCAATGGATGAGTAGTCCATCGCCTTAACCACTCGGCCAGCTAGTCCGACGAAAGCGGGGTGTTTTAGAAGGCACATGTAAATTGAAACCGGATGTAGCGAACATCGAATATAACGAAGGTGTAGTAAGTCGTAACTTGAAATCGGATATAACGAAAGGGTAGTATGTCATGACTTGAAACCGAAACTAATTCAAGAAGCATGAGGCGATGGTGTCGAGCTAGAGAGCTCAACAGGACGACAGAGAATTTCGCCTTGATGCACAAGGGTGACTTAAGCGCTCCCCTCAATTTGGGTTCATTTTCTGCGCAGAAAGTTAGTTGGATGGATGAGGTGAAGTAGTTTGCGGGGATACGGTGGCCGCAGCTAGCAAAGGACAGGGTTACTTGGAGAAACATGGGAGAAGCCTTTGCCCTGCACTGCGTGTAGTCAGGCTGATGATAATGATGATGATGATGATGGTGATGATGATGATCATGATTTCTCTCCCATGAGTATTTTGCTGCCGTTCATAAACCGATCACCTTCAGACCATTCATGACGGGTGCAGTCGATGCGAGATGAAACTTAGCAGTGACAAACAGTCTTCACGTAAGTGACCGATAACAGAAATATCCTATCATTTCAAGAGCCTCCCATATCACTCGCTGAGGGAAGTGAACGAAAATAAATACCTGAATGGTACATTCCAAATAATCTTAGCTGGAATAAGCGTATATCAATAATATGTACGTCATCCTATCGGAAACATTGTTTACTTAGGCATAAATTAAAAGCTGCGCCCCTGCGAGGGCAAATCTCTTAGCCATGCACTTTAGCCTACTGTTACGTTTCGCCTACGACGCGCGGTATAGCCGGCGCGGATGCAACGGACGCCGGGGCTTCGTTCAAAGTGGCGGTCATTTTGGGCCCGTTCAGTGCTGCCGTAACGCCTCCCGCCAAGCGCGTCCAGGCAGGTTTCAATGCCACGTGTCGTCGTGTGTGCGTGTGTGTGTGTGCATGTTGGTGCCCACGCTTGTCAAAGCGCGGCAGCCGGGGAGAGGAGCTCCCCAACTGGGAGGCGAGGAGGTCTGACCGGCGCCGGCCCGGCGGACGCGCACGTCACGTCTGAACATGTCTGAGCGTCGCCGTATCGGGCGCCTCATCCAGAGCCGTTCCTTCTTGCCCTCGACTCCGAGGGTATAAAAGCCGCTGCCCCGGACGCCAAAGAGAGACTTCGATTTCTTCCTTCGAGTAACGTGGTCGCCCTGACCGGCTGCTCTTTTGCGATGCCAGAATAAGCAAGTTGTTCTGTTGCCAGTCGACTCATCCTTTGCCGGGACCTTCGGATGTTTCCAGCTTTGCCCCAGGCCGCCAGGCCAACGCTACCCTTGGGGCTTGCAACCCATTTGCAACACTACCCATTCATCATGAGACCTAAATTCGAGTACGCATGCACAGGCTGGCACCCTTACAGAAAACATAACATCAAGCGGTGTAAATTACCCAAATAAAATCTGTTCGATTCATATTTAACAAATCTCCAGTCAGTCGTATGGCACAGCACAAAATACAGCCACTGAAAACAGGAAGAAAATCTAGAGATTGAAAAATATAACTTAAATATAACAAACTCTACACGAGCCCCGATACATTTATAAAGCCCATCACAACGCGATAAACTAGAGTTCATCACGCGGAATCACTAACACCGTTAACAGTGCTACAATCGATATTTTTACTCACTTCGTCCGCGCACAATAACTAAAGCTAATGAATTCCCCCCAAGATTGCCTATTGAGAGTTCCCGAGTTGTTTGCTGTTCCTGAGATATTTTTCTGTTTCTTTGACCCTCCTTCTGGGACACATTTTGGGTGTGCATGCAGTATTCTGTAAAGCGGCACACTGGGCTAGGTGCTTTTGCATCTTAATGAAGTGTCAGCGCACGAGCAAACACAGACATAAAGATGGGGACAAGCGCGTGTCCCCTTCTTTCTGCCTGTGTTTGCTTGTGCGCTGCCATTCCATTAATGGGGCCATTACAGCCTATTTTCACGCATACCCTACTTATCGCATTTAATTCTCAACTTGTTAAATTAAAATTTTCCCAAGGGTCGGTGGATATTTTTAAAACGAACTTTTTCTGTTTCTTCTGCGGACTGCTTGCTGGCCTGGCTACCTCTGATCGCTGACGTCAGAGGGGCATACCCGCCCCGCGTCGTCTGCGGCGCTCACAGCAGGTGCTTGCATGCACACCGTAGACGGCGGTCGCTCGAAAAGTTCCTTTTTTTGTACCTTATCGAAATAAAATGCATTTTCAGTGTTTTATTTTCGGAATCCATCAGCTTAGTACGCGACCTGAGTGATCCTTAAGAAAGCGGGCTTGCTCGTGGCACCCCTTTTCAGATTATTGAGGAGAGATCGCTGGTCCCCTGCTTTATTATTTACGCTCAAAAATATGTTATTTTTATGTTATGAGTGCGGTCTCTTTTGAGCAGTCAAGTGCTCCCGTATGTGAAAAGCTGCACGTGCCGCGCATGCCTTCGCCGATGTGCGCCGTGAAAGGCGCGGCGTTTTGTAGCTGGCTAGCAATTTCTTGTCCGCTATTCATCGTCTCGATAATTAAGCTCAAATTATCACAAGGTGGCTCTACATTAACCTTGAGGCACGAAAGAAGCAGAGAAAAGTACCGAATGACACGACTTCCCCGCTGCATGTGTGCATTTGTAAGTCGAACATACATTCCCTTCGGCTCCTAGGACCCTTTCGCAGGAACCAAGCCTCTTGCAAAACCCTACCCGACTCGAATGCTTTCACTGGCCGCACCGACGAATAGTCGCCGCCGTCTAAATGTGTGCTTGAAAATATTAGTACATCATTTACCGTTTACTGTGCGTGCGCGATGTGGCTGGCCTAGGAATGCGACAATCAGAACTGCAGCTCCGCGCTGGGGTTGTTTACATAGCTGTGCGCAAACAGTACTGCTCGTTTGCTTGGCATAAAACGCAAGGTGGGCTCTCTTTATCTTAAATATTGCGTAGTGTTGGTCACAAATTGTAGTTTTGCTCATTTAGACACTATGATAACACTGCAATAAGCGCCGCTGATACTATATCGCCTGCTTGGGAAACGCTTTGCATAGGACCGGCGCTTCCCGCTAATTGTATCTGCTTCCTCTTATGCCATCAGTATTTGATTTTAAATCGCTTTAGCTAAAACTCCGTTCGGACACTACTTAAATTAATGAAAAATACCACATTTGTTGTCCACAGTCGACGCCGACGGCTGCTGCCGGCTGCCTTCAGCACATGCTGTGCACACCGGGTCACACATATCGCCACTTCCCCCTTATTGTACTCGCGTCCTGCGATGTAGGCAGTCGTCGCTTTTAGGGCACTGTAGTCGAAACTACGCTCGACAGCTATTTTCAGGCGCTAAAATTTGCGAATTCGCTCCCCGCTATCGCCGAGATCGCACACACGATTCCTGCGTACTCGCTAGGCCTCGTCACGAAAGGAGCCGGCGTTCCACCGTCGGCCGAAATTCAAGCATCTGGCAAGAGTTCCCCGCTTATTAGTAAGAAAGTGTGAGGATATGAAATGCAGCCGCTCGTTTCGCTTTTTTTTCTATAAGGATAAGGTACACAAGCGCAGTTTTTCGGGCCGTCTATTCACCGGGCGTGAAGCTTACGCTCGGCCGCACAAGCCGAGGCGACGGCGACCATGCAGTGGAACCGCGTCGTGCGGCGTTTTCTGCCCGTGACGCTCAATTGCCTCGTTGAAAGGTTCTATGCGCAGGCACCGAATGAAAGCACATCTTCGCTGGTGCACGCACATCACGAATGTCGCCGTGGCTAGCATCAGGCACAATAAGCTTTAACGTTTTTAAGTTCATAGAATGTCATACCAACTAATCCCCCACCTCACTCTGTCAGTTCCCACTAAGTTCACTTTTTAGACTACTGCGATACGTGGTCGTTGGTCGTGCTGGCGTCGCCGTCGGTCTAGCTTGACAGACCAGTGCGTCAGCGATGGCATTTGCATACCGACCAGCCAACCGATCGCTGTTCCATCGGTCTAGTGTAACCGGACGCTATAGCTATACCGAAGAATAACTGCGTTACTATTATTAACGCTTTTGGGGCGCCAGTCACTCATATATGGGGGCGACTACTACTTCGATCGCCCGCGGAAGTACAGGGGACAAGAGACCTCGCTGTGCGCATTGCAGCAACGAGAGCAGACGACGTTGCTCCGTGTCATCATCATCATCATCAGCCCTACTACACCCACTGCAGGGCAAAGGCCTCTCCCATGTCTCTCCAATTAACCCTATCCTTTGCCAGCTGCATCCACCCTTTGCCTGCAAACTTCTTAATCTCATCCGCCCATCTAACCTTCTGCCGCCCCCTGCTACGCTTACTTTCTCTTGGAACCCACTCCGTTACCCTTAAAGACCAGCGGTTATCTTGCCTTCGCATTACATGCCCTGCCCAAGCCCATTTCTTTCTCTTGATTTCGACTAGGATGTCATTAACCCGTGTTTGTTCCCTCACCCACTCTGCCCGCTTCCGATCTCTTAACGTTACACCTATCATTTTTCTTTCCATGGCTCGCTGCGTTGTCCTTAACGAACTCTTTTCGTTAGCCTCCACGTTTCTGCCCCATAGGTGAGTACCGGTAAGATTATGCTGTTGTACACTTTCCTCTTGAGGGAAATTGGTAAACTGCCACTCATGATCTGCGAGAATTTGCCATATGCGCTCCACCCCATTCTAATCCTTCTAGTTATCTCCCTCTCATGATCCGGATCAGCTGTCACTACCTGCCCTAAGTAGACGTATTCCGGCACAATTTCTAGGCTCTCGCTGCCAATTGTGAACTGTTGTTCACTTGCTAGGCTGTTGAACATTACCTTGGTTTTCTGCATGTTAATTTTTAGACCCATCGTTCTGCTCTGCCTGTCTAACTCGTTGATCATGATTTGCAGTTCACCTCCTGAGTGACTCAGCAAGGCAATGTCATCAGCAAATCTCAGATTATTTAGGTATTCTCCATTTATTCTTATTCCCAACTGTTCCCAATTCAGGCCTCGAAATACCTCCTGCAAACATGCGGTGAACAGCATTGGCGAGATCGTGTCTCCTTGCCTGACGCCCTTCCTTATTGGAATTTTATTGCTGACTTTATGGAGGACTATAGTAGCTGTGCAGTTGCTATATATATCTTCCAGTATTTTGACATAAGGCTCTTCTACCCCCTGATTACGCAATGCCTGTATGACTGCTGAGGTTTCCACTGAGTCGAATGCTTTCTCGTAATCAATGAAAGCTATATATAGAGGTTGGTTATATTCTGCGCATTTCTCTATCACCTGATTGATGGTGTGAATATGATCTATTGTAGAATATCCTTTACGAAAGCCTGCCTGATCATTTGGTTGATTAAAGTCTAACGTTGCCCTGACTCTATTAGCGATTACCTTAGTAAATACTTTGTAGGCAACGGATAGTAAGCTGATCGGCCTGTAATTTTTCAAGTCCTTGGCGTCTCCCTTCTTATGAATTAAGATAATGTTTGCATTCTTCCAAGCTTCTGGTACAGTCGAGGTCATAAGGCATTGCGTATACAGGGTGGCTAGTTTTTCTAGCACGATGTCCCCTCCATCCTTCAACAGATCTGCTGTTATCTGATCCTCCCCAGCTGCTTTTCCCCTTTTCATTGCTTCTAAGGCTTTCTTTACTTCATCTTTCGTTACTGTCGGGATGACGCATTGCTGTGCACTGCTGTCTTTTTCATTAGCGTTCTGATTACATTGGCTACTGTACAGGTCTGTGTAGAACTCTTCGGCTACGTTAACTATCTTATCCATATTGCTAATGACATTGCCCTGCTTGTCTCTTAATGCATACATCTGGTTTTTACCTATGCCTAGTTTCCTCTTCACTGTTTTTAGGCTACCTCCGTTCTTTAGAGCATGCTCGATTCTCTCCATATTAAACTTCCTTATGTCGGCTACCTTGCGCTTATTTATTAACTTTGATATCTCCGTTAGTTCTATTCTATCGGTAGTGTTAGATGCCTTCATGTTTTGGCGCTTCTTAATCAGATCTTTCGTCACCTGAGATAGCTTCCCGGTATCTTTTCGAACTGTCCTACCGCCTACTTCTACTGCGCACTCCGTAATTATTGATGTCAGGTTATCGTGCATTGAATGAACATCAAGATCATCTTCCTCAGTTAAGGCCGAGTATCTGTTTTTCAGCGCTATCCTAAACTCCTGTGCTTTCCCTCTTACGGCTAACTCGTTAATGGTCTTCTTCTTCGCTAGCTTCTTCCGTTCCCTCTTCAAGTCTAGGCTAATTCTAGACCTTACCATTCTATGGTCGCTGCAACGCACCCTTCCGAGGACGGCCACATCCTGAATGATGCCAGGTTTAGCGCATAGTATGAAGTCTATTTCATTTTTAATCTCACCATTGGGGCTCTTCCAGGTCCACTTCCTGTTTTCTCGTTTGCGGAAGAAGGTATTCATGATCCGTAAATTATTTCTATCCGCGAATTCGACTAATAACTCTCCCCTGCTATTTCTAGAGCCTATCCCATAGTCACCTACCGCGTGGTCGTCAGCCTGCTTCTTGCCCACCTTCGCATTGAAGTCGCCCATCAGTACAGTGTACTGCGATTTTACTCTATTCATTGCTGATTCTACGTCCTCATAGAAGCTTTCAACGGTCTGGTCATCATGGCTGGATGTGGGTGCGTAGGCCTGCACCACTTTCAGCTTGTACCTCCTATTCAGCCTAATTACTATAGCTGCTACCCTCTCGTTAATACTGTAGAACTCCTCTACGTTGCCAGCTATATCCTTATTAATAAGGAAACCCACACCTAGTTCTCGTCTACCCTCTAACCCGCGATAGCACAGTATGTGTCCGTCCTTTAGTACTGTATACGCCTCACCTGTCCTCCTAACTTCGCTAAGCCCTATCACATCCCATTTAATTCCCGCTAGTTCCTCGAACAGCACTGCTAGGCTAGCCTCACTAGCTAAAGTTCTAGCGTTAAACGTTGCCAGGTTCAGATTCCAATGGCGGCCTGTCCGGAGCCAGAGATTCTTAGCACCCTCCGCTGCGTCACAGGTCTGACCGCCGCCGTGGTCAGTTGCTCTGCAGCCGCTGGGGACTGAGGGCCGAGGGTTAATTGGTTTGATCATAGAAGGTTGTGGCCAAGTACTACACCAGGGTGGCCAAATCCTGCTCTGGTGAGAGAGTGCGTTGTCGGTTCTGGTCACCGAGATAAGGCCGCACTCCAGGCCTGGTTATGCAATTCCATCGACACGCGGATTTTTTTTTTTTAACCCGGTGGAGAATTGCGCGGCACCAGGATTTGAACCCCGGTCCTCTTGCACGCGAGGCGGATGTTCTACCTCTACGCCATCGCTGCATCTGTATGCCGTGGTGACGTCACGAGAGCATTCAATATGGCGGTCGCTGCCGGTGGGAGGAGTTCCCCGTTCTCAATTTCGATCGCATTTTTCTGGAATATAGAGCGCGTCCCGGGCAGCCAAATTTCTGAAAGTGAATCATAAGCTCATGTATTAGTTACTGAAGCACAAAACTGCAATATGAGAACGACACAGCTCCTTTAAGTATACTGTAAATAAATAAAAAACATATGAGTATAAAGAGATTACGACAGGGGCCGAGAATCAATATTTAGTTACAAATATGGTTGGACTTACTCTCAGTGTCCCTTTAACACTTAAGCGAAATATAAAGGATAGCTATGCAGATCGGCGTGCTCATATCCAACAAAGACAAAAGCAGATGACCGTATCAGCGATACTTCCTTGTCTATTTACACAGCCGGATATCAATTCGTGTGCCTTAACGGATTCTGTGCTGTCATGTGCAATTTTCAGCAAGCTTGCGCGTGCGTGGCCAATGGGAATATATATACTGTAGGAAAACAGCGCAAAAAACACAGGACAAGACAGACAGACTCCAGCGCTGACTAACAACTGAGTGTATTTAGTGCGAGAACGAAATAAATACGCTGAAAAAATGACTGATGCGCAGGTACGGAAAAGGAAAAAAACAACAACGTCAAGGCAAGGGCACCAAGCTCGTCAGTCTGTGTTAAGGTAGTTCAGCTCGTGCCGTGATAATGAAACAGAAGGTTTGCTGGCACATGAAGATCCCTTGCGCGCGATGAAAAGGGCTTCATAGATTTCCCTCGTGCGTTGCTCGGGGCACCATCTGAGAATCTTGCACTCTACAAAAAGGGGGACGCAGTTCTCGCACGATTTGTAGTGTACGACCGGGTTGCTTTTGGGCACAATGTCCTCCAAGTATGAGGCGTGCTCCTTCAGGCGATCATTTGTACAGCGCCCCTCCTGACCAACATACGAGGTTCCGCAAGAAACTCCGCAACTTGCCCAACAATACACTTCGATGCAGTTCCTTTTTAGTACATCGGGCCCTCTTTTCTGGTCTACTATTCGCAATCCGAATATGTGTGTTAGCCTCACCATCAACGCAACCTGCCAAGCTCGTCTTTTCTCTTACGCCATAAAGAATGACTACCTGCCACCAGCAGCTCTCGCCTTAACGGGGCTTTTGCCTCCTTCGAAGGGCCATGGACGACGGCTGTGCCTCATCGCCCGGTCTGAGTCCTGTAGGCAAGTTCGCCTTTTTCACGACTGCCTTCGTTCAGCCTGCCTGGATAACTCGGCTCCAGACACAGGATGGCGTAGACTGGCTGCAGAACAACGATTTGCCTCACACCTCACGGAATTCTTCTGGAACACCATCGTGTACATTCTGCCGAGGAGGCGTTGAGCTGTACCTTCGGGCCAAAAGGTTCACTTCATCGGAAGCACAAATGTGCCGCCGTCAGCCATGAAAGTGCTGCAGCAGGGCGCCAAGTTCTGCCACCATATTTCACTTGGCCAGCCTGAACTGTTGTCTATAGTGAGGAGCGCAACGTCCAAGGCAGCTAAGGACAATTTCGAGAAATGCGTCCGGGATGCTGTTGGTTTTTTGCCCACTTCTACTACGGTGCGCGGTGTTGTTCAGTGCGGCGAGCTGGTGTCTTCTAGGCAGAATGCGGGTTTGAAGCTGCTACTCTCAAACAGGGGGGGAGGGGGGGGTACCGTTGTTGCCACGTTAATATACGCCACGAAGGCCCGCGAAGCTGTCGAAGAGAACTTCTGCCAAGCTCACAACGTTCGTCCAGCAGATTTAAAGAACCAAGCCATGAAAATATGCAAAGGAGTAGGTTTGGAGAAGCTAGCCAAGAAGATCAAGGACAGTGAGAGGCTTAGGCTGGAAATGTTCTTTTCTGTTAAGACCCACAAACCCAGAAGCCCGTTCAGGGCTATTGTCTCCGAAAGGGGAACATGGCAACGGGCCCTGGGCAAGTTCCTTCAGCAGTCCTTCCGTCCTGCCCATACAGGACCATTTCCTTGTCAGAAGCGCCGTGGAAGTATCACAGTTCCTCGCGCAGGACAGCTCCACTGACGCTCGTGTTTTGTCTATCGACGTCAAAGATCTCTATTACTCAATTCCCCAAGGAAATGTTTGCCAAGTAGTTCGCGACAGTATTGATCAGTTCGGGCCACGCGCTTTAAGAATTCTTCTGGCATGAGCACCTACAACTTTATTGAAGCACTTTAATTTTACCTGCAGTCGACCCTGGTCAAGTTTAACGAGCACTACTGCGTACAGAAAGAAGGAATATGCATTGGTGCCTGACAGACGTTTACAGGACGCGCTTACCGACTCGGACGTGATTAAGGTGTTTCGCTACGTGGACAATTTTCTCATAATTTTTAGGAATGAACCTATTCACGTGACCACTTGGGTGAACAATCTGTTCGCAATTTTCGAAACCCACCTTTCCCCTTTTCGACTGACCAAGGAACTACCGAATGAAGGGCGGTTACGTTTCCTGGGTATGACGCTCTCCACTCGTGGCGAGCACCTCTGCTGGCGCTATGAGCCTCGTGCTCGCGAGTTTTCTGCCGTGCAACTCCGTGCACTCCTATATCGTCAAGCGGCAGGTCGCCTCAGGAGCCATCAGGAATGCCATTACCAGGTCGTGCAAACACCAAGAGCAGGAAAGTTTCCTCACGGTTGGAGGCAGCTAGATTTCCAAAATCTGTCTTGTACATTGTTGCTGGAGGGTTATTGAAAGGCTGCCGAAATCCTACGAACAGCAAAAAATTTGAGCAAACGAATAGACAGAAAGTCGCAGTCATCCCGTACGATTACCAGTTCTCGCGCTAACTTAAGCGCGTTGCGCGCAGAGTGGGAGTACATGTGATGTTTAGTGCCCCATGCATGGGCACTAAAGTGCTGCGTCTGTGCAAAAAGGTGAACTCTTCTGGTCCCCGAAGGGTTGTATGCAACAAAAGGCATGAGAAGCATTTTGTTTATTGCTGTACCCAGGTAGTTTATGAAGTGCCCTTTTCTTGCGGAGCCTCGTACGTTGGTCAGACAGGGCGCTGTATAAATGATCGCCTGAAGGAGCACGCCTCATGCTTGGAGGACATTGTTCCCAAAAGCAACCCGGTCTTACACTAGAAATCGTGCGAGAACTGCGTCCCCCTTTTTGAACCCCCCCCCCCCCCCAGTGAAAGATTCTCAGATGCTACCCAGAGCAACGCACGAGAGAAATCTATGAAGCCCTCTTAATAGCGCGCAAGGGATCTCCATGTGCCAGCAAACCTTGTTTCATTATCACGCCACGAGCTGAACTAAACACAGACTGACGAGCTTGGTGCCCTTGCCTTGAGGTTGTTGTTTATTCCTTTTCCGCGCCTGCGCATCAGTCATTTTTTCCCGTGTATTTATTTCGCTCTCGCACTAAATACACTCAGTTGTTAGTCAGCGCTCGAGTCTGTTTGTCTTTCTTGTCCTGTGTTTTTTGCGCTGTTTTCCTACAGTATGTCTCACCAACTTGCCCAACAATACACTTTGATGAATATATATCCGTTGCTGCAAGAAGAATAAAACCGTTGTTAGAGTATCGCTTGCCTTTGTCTTTCTAAGTGTTTGCTCAGACCTTTCACTTTATCTTGCGCTCTTAAAAACGAGCTGGTTTACGGCCTACCCAACGCGCACAGAAATATTTATGAGATAACAACTCTTACTAATTTCCTCATATTCACCTCGGAAGTCTAGGCACTTTCTGATTGATTGTGAAGATGCTGTTGAGCAGCTATATACCAGTGATGACTCCAGTACCAACTTAAACGCATTTATAATGAGTTCAATAAAACTTTCCAAACAGCATTCAGTCAAACTTCAACCCCTGCACACAGTTAACTCATTTCCTGGTCAGCTTGGTCAATTTAGCTGCAACGGCATTAATTCTCTCTTATTAGACATAAAAACAAAATTTGCTGTCTAACCCTTGCTTCTCCTAGATTACCTACTACAGAAATCCATGCGTGGTGTTCATTGTTCTGATCTCATGTGAGCATACGCATGCATAGGTAAAGTAGCCGAAGATTAGTTTATTTGTTTATGGGGGTTTAACGTTCGAAATCGACTCAGGCTATGAGGGACGTCGTAGTGAAGGGCTCTGGAAATTTCGACCACCTGGGGTTCTTTAATGCGCTATAATATCGCACAGTACACGGGCTTCTACAATTTTTCTCTCCATCGAAATGCGACCGCCGCGGCCGGGATCAAACCCGCGTCTTTTGTGTCAGCAGCAGAGCGCTATAAACATAATGTAATCAACAGCTCTACGCACATCTATACAGCAGTCAATGTAATCAATACGTAAATGAGAGAGCTTGTAACTCACAGCAATAGGACATCCCGCCAGTAACGAAAGAGAAAGTAAAGAAAGCCTGAGGAGCAATGGAAACAGGGAAAGCAGCTGCTGAGGAACGGATAATAGCAGATCTCTTAAAGGACGAAGGGAGGAGCAACTAGCCACCCTTTATAAGCAATGCCTTATGACCTCAAGTGCAGCAGAAGCTTAGAAGGACGCTAACCTAACTTTAATCCGTAAGGAAAGTGACTTCAAGCACATAAACAATTACTGACGAATCAGCTTGTTGTCCACTGCTTACAGTGCATCTTCTGACGTAATCGCTAATAGAGTCGGGAAAACTTCAGACTTCAATCAACCATATGATCAGGTAGGCTTTCGAAAAGACAATATATCATATTCACAGTGTCAATCCTGTGCTAGAAAAATGCGCAGAATATAACCAACCCCTATATATAGCCTTCGCAGATTACGAGAAAGCATTTGAGTCAGTCGAAAAACCACCAGCCATGCAGGCATTGCGGAATCAGGGCATTGAAGAGCGTTATTTAAAAGTAGTGAAAGATATCTATAATGGCTGCAAAGCTAACATAGTCCTCCATTAAGTCAGCAATAAAATTCCAATAAGGATGGGTGTCAGGCAGGGACACACGATCTTGCCAACGCTATTATTCACAGTTTGGAAGCAGCGGTTGCGGCGGTGGAACAGTGCCAAATAGAGAGTTATAGCATATCGTTACCGTGTTTACGTCACCGTTTACCGTGTTACCGGACGCCGGACGCCGGATTTTCCGGTTAGCGCGGCGCACGCCAGAAGACGTTTTAGCGTACCGTCTCTCCCGTAACAAGTTACCGTAAGGCTAAAACGAGTGATGATGATGGCAAATACCCAGCTTTTAATGATAAAAAAAACGAATGCATTGCAATCATTTCTATGAAGTGAAATGCTACACTTTAATAATCTTTTTCTCTGCATATAAAGACGTACAGACTACACTTCAGCTAACAGCCGACTCACCGGCTTTTCAAATGTGCCCGTGAAGCTAGACACCTTTGCCTACCCTGGCCAGTAGACAATTTCACTACGTAGACCTCAGTAAGCTTGCATACACAGCGCACGTTGCGTTGCGAGCGCTGTAAAAAAAAGCACAACTACGACACCTGTTCGCCGTGCCGCAACGTCGCTTATGTGTTTGGATGTGAACCAACCCTGTGGCGCCATCTAGTGGCAGTAAATTAAGCGCGCCAACAGCGGGCCGGAGAAACATCATTTTTATTTTCTGAAATTACTGATGAATATAGCAAGAGAATTACCAGTCTTTTTTCCGAGGAAAAAAATCATGAAAATATCGAAAAATGTTAGATCTGGCACGAAACTGAAGAGCTGCAGTGTATCGTTGCTATTTGGCTATGTACACGACATATAGTCAGGCTTAACTGCTCAAAAATCGGCAAGTAATCACAAAAACATGGCCTAGTTGTTACTCAAACCTCAACGTATGAGTGAGAGTTTGCAAATTAAAAGCGAATGCCTCCATGTATAGCGAGAAATGGCGCCGAAGAACGCGGCGGCGGTGCTGTATTTAGTCCGAAGCGGCCGTGCAGGCCGCCGCCATGTTTGTTTACAAGCGAACGCTAACTCTCCGCAACGCTAAAAGGGATTCTGTAAAGTGTTTGCGGACCGGTAAGTGGCGGCGCATGCGCAGACGTCGCTTGACGGGCCCGGTAAACGGCAACGTAAACACGGTAACTGTTGTGTGCCAAAAGCAGCGGCGTACCGTGCGTGTGTTGGCAATTGTGGACACAAGCTGCATGCGTGCGTATTGACGCTGTGCGTGGTGTGTGGTGCCGGCGGCATGGCTTCAATGTTGTGTGTCAGTATTGTACCATGTTCTTAGTTGTGCAATAAATGAAGTGCAGACACAACAAATGGCGACGAGGACCGGATCAAGAACGCTCCAAGAACGGCCTGAAGATCACCACATCAAGCGACAGTAACTGGCAGCCGCAAGAAGAGCATTGACAAACACGAAGTGTCAGGCCTAACTCTGCGAGCCCTACGCTGGGCGGGAGAACAATGGCAGCTCAAGCAGCGCTAATCGGTAAGCTCGACAGTACTGTTGAAGACTGGTCGTCGTATATAGAAAGGGCGGACGAATACTTCGCGCTCAACAGCTTACCGGAAGAGAAGAAGGTAGCGGCTATAATTACAAGCATGGGAGCGAAAACTTACGCTATCCTTCGCAAGCTGACCACGCCGAACAAACCCTCAGAGAAAACGTACGCAGACATTAAAAAGTACCTGGGAGACTACTTTTCACCTGTGCCTCTTGAAATGTCTGAGCGACATGGGTTCTACAAGAGACTTCAGAGAGAAGGTGAGTCTGCTAACGAATATATGGCAGAACTGCGACGGCTTTCACAGAACTGCAACTTTGGGTCATTTCTGGACCAGGCACTGCGGGATAAATTTGTGTGCGGTCTTCGCTACGTGCAAGTCCAGCAGAGATTGCTAACCGCAAAAAAGGTTACGCTAGAGCACGCCCTTGACGAAGCAGTAGCACATGAACTTGCCGTGAAGGACATCGCCGAATTCAAAAGCAGGGAAGAAGTGCCGGCTTCCGTGGCTCATGTCGAGAAGGAAGCACGACGATGTTACAGGTGTGACCGCAAGGGGCATCCACCGTCGAAATGCAAGTTTCTCACAAGTGTTTGCCACAAGTGCAATAAAGTTGGCCACATTAGTACCGCGTGTAAAAGCAAGTCAAGCGACGCCAATAGAGCACCACGCCGGTCAAGCCTTACTTACAAGAATAGGCAGGCTTCAAAAAGTCAAGTGCATGCCATTGAACAAGACAGTGATGCATTTGAACTTCTGGCACATGTCGACGATGGGAACAAAAGCAGTCCGATCTGGCTGAAGCCACAGATCGAAGGGCACACATTGGAAATGGAGATGGACACTGGATCCAAGTATTCTCTTGTGCCAAGAACCACGTACGAAGCGCATCTCTCTCATCTGCCTCTGGAGGGAACTTCAGTACGGTTCAAAACGCTGACTGGTCAAACCTTTAGACCTAACGGTGTGGCAACAGCCAATGTCACGTTTGGGAAGTCAACGCAACGCATGCAGTTCTTTGTAGTCGACACTCCAGGACCTCCGCTTTTTGGAAGAGACTGGATTAATCGTTTCAACCTTCTCGAGCTGAGCAGTGTACTGAGGATCGACAACCAACTGGGGCCACGTGCAGATCAACTGAACAAGATCCTCGCAGAACACAGGGACGTCTTCGATGATAGCATTGGAAAACTCAAGCACATCAAACTGAAACTGCGTCTTCAAAGTGGTGCGCAACCGAAGTTCTGCAGGCCACGACAGGTGCCCTATGCCTTGAAGGAGAAAGTGAACACTGAGCTTGAACGGTTGGAAGCAGTCGGCATCCTGACAAAAGTGAATCACAGTGATTGGGCCACGCCCATAGTGCCTGTAGTGAAAGCAAATGGAACTGTCCGCATATGTGGAGACTTCAAAACCACAATCAACCCTCACTTGGTGGTGGACCAGTATCCCTTACCCCGCATTGAGGACATCTTTGCAAAGTTAGCAGGAGGACAGAAGTTTTCAAAGATAGATCTGAGACAAGCCTACCTACAAATGGAAGTAGACGATGAGTCCAAGCCGCTCTTGACCATCAACACAGAAGAAGGGCTGTATCAGTACAACAGAATGATTTTTGGCATCTCTTCTGCGCCAGCTGTGTGGCAGAGAACAATAGATCAAATCCTGCAGGGAATCCCAATGTGCCATGCTACTCAAGATGACATTCTTGTCACTGGCGAGTCAGAAGATTCTCATCTCAAGAACCTAGAGCTAGTGCTCAGAAGACTGCAAGAGTATGGGCTCAGAGCTAACCTCCAGAAATGTTCGTTCTTTGAAGACTCTGTAACATACTGTGGTTACAAGCTCGATGGAACCGGGTTACACAAGACAGAGGAGAAGATCAAGGCAGTGATACGTGCCCCTACACCCAAGTCCACGTCTGAGTTGAGGTCATTCCTTGGCCTTGTGAACTATTACGGGAAGTTTATTCCAGACAGTGCTAATCTTCTCAGACCACTGCATGCACTTCTGGAGAAATCATCACCATGGAAGTGGACAAAACATTGTGAGGTGGCATTTCAGCAAGCAAAGAAGATTATAGCCTCAGAAACTGTCCTTGTGTACTACAACCCGAACCTGGAAGTACGTATAGCATGTGATGCTGGCCCCCACGGACTCGGAGCAGTCCTTTCGCACAAAATGCCTAATGGGAGTGAAAGACCCATCGCATTTGCATCTCGAACCTTGAAGGCTTCGGAAAAGCAGTACTCTCAGATAGATAAAGAAGCACTAGCCATTGTCTGGGGTATACAAAAGTTCTATGCATACCTGTATGGAAGACACTTCAAGCTGATCACAGATCATCAGCCTCTGACACATATCTTTGGCCCAACCAGTAGTGTTCCTGCGATGCAAGCTGCACGCATTCAACGTTATGCCTTGTTTCTAGCTGGGCTCGACTACGAGATACAGTACCGCAAGTCATCGGATAATGCCAATGCAGATATATTGTCACGCCTTCCTCTTCCAGACAGTCCTGAAGATTAACCAGATGAAGCTGAACTTTTCTACCTGAACCAAATGGAGCAACTACCTGTAACAGCTCATCAAGTCAGACAAGCCACGGAGCGTGACCGTCTGCTATCGAGAGTCCGCTACCATGTTTTGAACGGGTGGGACTCGTGCAAACAAGACAACGAAATCCTTCCATTCTACAGGCGTAGAGATGAACTCTCTTTACACCACGGCATCATTGTTTGGGGCATAAGAACTGTCATTCCAGCTGTATTGCGAGAAACAGTCCTCAACGACCTGCACTCTGGACATCAAGGCACTGTGAAAATGAAAGCGCTTGCACGTTCGTTTGTGTGGTGGCCATCTGTTGACACCGATATCGAAGCCATCACTAAGAAATGTGCAGGGTGCTCCAGCGAGAGCAACATGCCACCAAAAGTCTCTCTGCACCCGTGGGAAGTGCCGAGTGGACCATGGCGCCGAGTTCATTTAGACTTTGCAGGGCCATTCCTGGGCAAAATGTTTCTTATTGCTGTTGACTCATTCTCAAAATGGCCTGAAATACATGTGATGAGTTCAACTACGGCAGAGTGCACCGTGGATGCACTGCGCGTTATGTTTGCATCTCACGGCATTCCAGAACGTATTGTCACGGACAATGGTCCTCAATTCACATCGGAAGAGCTTCGGACCTTCCTCATGCAGAATGGTGTGCGACACACATTTAGCGCGCCATATCACCCGGCGACGAACGGTCTTGCAGAAAGGTTCGTGCAGTCCTTCAAGCACAGTATGAAGGCCATGAAAGGAGAGGGATCCATCATCAAGAAGTTGACAAACTTCCTTTTGGCATACCGTACGACACCCCACTGTGCTACTGGTGAGACACCAGCAAATCTTTATCTGGGGCGCGAGCTACGCACTCGACTGGCACTATTACGCCCACAACCCGGTGGACGTACGTATGAGAAACAAGGGTCATCTCAACCAAGTAAGCCTCAGCGCTCCTTTTCTGAGGGGGCAGAAGTTTCTGTGCGCTCCTATAGGGGTACAAGTAAATGGGTGCCCGGAACAATCGCAACCAGAACAGGGCCTCTATCATATGAAGTGGAAGTTGGGGGAACAACCTGGAAACGTCACACTGATCAACTGCGCAAGGGTTGGATGGATGGATGGATGGATGGATGGATGGATGGATGGATGGATGGATGGATGGATGGATGGATGGATGGATGGATGGATGGATGGATGGATGGATACGGCTGAACCCTTTACATCGGGCGGTGGCTCAAGCCACCTAGCCATGTCTTGTGAAATTTTACTCCTGTCTTGCTTTTAGCCACCAATCAGATAACCTTCGCTTGGTTACTTCTAACCTCTTAAAATCCACTTTCCCTTCACTATCCCTAAACCCCAATGCCTTGGGTAAGTCAGCCCCGCTGCCTTCCACTGTAGGGTGAAGCCCTTTACAGAAAAGTATCAAGTGTTCAGCCGTTTCCTCCTCCTCTCCGCACGCAATGCACAAAGTGTCTATCTCCTGGTACCTGACTCTATACTTCTTAGTCCGCAAAACTCCAGTCCTGGCCTCAAACAACAAAGAACTTCCCCTACAATTATCATAGATATTTTCTTTGACAATTTCCTGTTTAAAGGTCCGGTATGTTTCTAGTGCCGATTTCGTCAGCATCCCTGTTTTCCACAAAGCTCTCTCTGTTCCTTTAACCTTTTTCTTAACCGATAATTGCTGATTTGCCCCCTTACTGCTGATTTGCCCCCGACGACAAACGCCATCTGGATTCGGAACCTGAATTCCTACCCAGTATGCAAACCTCCCCGGACAGCGAGACATCACCTGCTTGTGTTCCAGATGAAAACAAATCTGCATCACCTCGACGTGATCCATGTGTGAGTGCCCCAGAAGACAAACTTAAATACTCCTCGGGTAGCAGTTCCCGTGAGCCTCCCTGATCCTATCACAGGTCGCCCAGTGAGGGTACGTCAACCACCATCGAAACTGGACTTGTAAAAAAATTACAAGGGAGGAAGTGTTGTGTGCCAAAAGCAGCGGCGTACCGTGCGTGTGTTGGCAACTGTGGACACAAGCTGCATGCGTGCGTATTGACGCTGTGCGTGGTGTGTGGTGCCGGCGGCATGGCTTCAATGTTGTGTGTCAGTATTGTACCATGTTCTTAGTTGTGCAATAAATGAAGTGCAGACACAACAGTAACGATATGCTATAACTCTCTACGCCTATGCAGGTCAGATCCACACCTCTTGAATTTGCAGCAGCGCCTCAGCGTTAGGGCCCGTTCACACTCGTCAAAAAATCCGGCGAGCGAAGCAGATTCGGCTACTTTTGACGCCGAAATCGGCGCAGCGAGGGCGATCGGGCTGGACCCGAATTTTTCGCGTTCGCCGTCGCCATGGAGACAAACAAGGCGGCGCCCTTCGACCCCTCGCCTCAGAATGAATTCGTCGTTGTTGCGGCCTTGTTCAGCGCGTTTACTGGCCATAAATCGGACACCGGGACATCGCTTCGTCTCACCTCACCTATAAGCAAAAGTGCTTTATCTTTTATTTAGAATGACGATTCTGCCGCTACTAGGCTGAAGAGGCGCGCCGGTTGTGTTGAGAGTACTAGTTCCCGTCTTAACAAGCAGATGGCGCCACTAGGCTGGGCGTTTTAGTGTTCCTGTATATTTTAGTATATGCTCCCTGCGGGAGCATATACAGGAACACTTTGGCGTTTCGTTTCGAGTCTGCATACGCTCAACTAAAATGGGAATGTGCCTGCATTTACGTACGCAAGCATGCATACGGTTACAGGACAGCATCGATTTAAGCCTGGACTCCGTGTACGCGAAAACTCATGCGAACGCGAAAGCGACGGCGGCTAGCGACGAGCGACGCCGTGACGCGAAGCAAAATACATGTGTGGCTTGCCGTGTCGCTCGGATCTGCACCCATAGAAAATTTCGCTCGTCACCCGGAAGTCCCCCACGCGACTGGCCAATCAGAGCCCCAAAAGCTGTTTGTTTGGCCATGGTTTGTCACGAGTACATCTCACGAAACCCTACCAGCGCGTAGTCTTGGTCATCGCCACCGTCAAGAAAATATTTGGTTTTGTAGCTGGGAGGCAGACCCGCATGATTTAAATAATTAAAACAATCCACTTGTTGGTTGCAGAAGGCTCACGGCATTTGGAGCGGGCGTACTGCAGGGAGAGACGCGTGTCGAGCCGCGGGTACCGGCGCTCGATCCACAGTGCCGCTGCGCTCCAACTGTATATACGTGCCAGTCATATTTGTGCCCATTCTTTTCATCGCGGTTCGGGAGCGTCCACTAGGGCCGAACGTGCTTCCTTGAAAGTAAGCTGTTTTGCTCATGGAGCGACACATATAAAGAATTGAAGGCGGATGACTCAAATGATAAAATGTGATACTTTTCGCCAAGTCAAGGACCTCTGTGGCTGCCTATTATAAAGGCTGGTCACGTGCAAGCGACCGAGCGACTGAACGGCGCGTCGCAGCCAAAATTTCCAGTTTGAAACCTCGCCGCTCATCGCCGTGATGACTCAAAACAGGTTTTTGCGCCGCGGTTGCGGAATTCACTAGCATTTTCGCTTGCATGTGAAACAGGTTTAAAGCAGTTATTCTTCGGAGCACACAAACATACAAACGATGCTAAATTGCGGTATTTGGAATGTATTTCTGACATTCAATATTATACCATATTTTGCTAAAGTTGTTGTAAAGTCGGCATATGATCGAGCCTTAAAATGATAACTGTAGTTAAACGAAAGGCGCAGTAACTGTCGCTCTCATTTAGAAGGACACCTGAACTGCGCCGCGGGTGAAGCAGTAGAGAAGGGAGAGAGAGATGTGCCGTAGTGAACGCCTTCGGATTTGTTTCGAACACATGGGGATATTTAACGTTCGCTGACATCACACAGCACACAGCCGCATTTTGCCTCCGCCGAAACGTCGCCGCCGCAGTCGGGTTCCAACTCGGGCACTCCTGTTTAGTAGTCGAGCGCCTTACCCACTCAGCCACTGCACCGGGACGGCGTTGAACAGCGTTTTCTTAACCTGCCCAAAGGCTTTTGCTGGAAGCGCAGCCGTTAAAAAATCGCAATCAGAAGAACAATTCCGGCCTACTGAGCTTACTTTAGCAAAAAGTTCGTGTCACGTTCACTGAATGCTGTGCAAATGATGTGTAAAAGAATCACTGGTCTAGTATCAGAACTACTAATCAGCACATAGGAAGTAAAAATAAACAGCTAGAAATATGTCGACGCCATTATAATGGTAGTCAACCAATGGAGTCTTAAACTTGAGTAGTTTGCCGCGCAGCCTTTACCTATTTTGTTTAGAACCTCGGATAAAAGCTACGGCGTAACGATCCCTGATGGGTTCGCTTTCATATCCATTTTAATCAGTAACAGAGACATTTGCAGCATTGGGCCAACTGATTACGAGCGGCAGACGGCGGAAACGTCCGGACGCCACTGCAGCCCACGCATGTATTTAATGTCTTCTGTTCAGATCAGGGTCCCTTACTCCTTGCAACTTAGTCTCTAAACGCTAAATGTGCGATTCATGACCGCAACGCAATGCATGATTCCGCGGTATATGCTGGCATAAACGAGCGTACACAGTATCATGCTCTAAAGAGAAATGAATGCCTAGAAAAACTCTAACGCCGTTTCTATCACAGTCGTTTGGTATTAATTTAAAGCAGTGCACGTAAATATTGGACAAGTAGCAAGGAAACGAAGCAAGGAGTTAATCTTTGGTTGCAGGCGCGAAAAAAGACACAACGCAAGGCAGAAAGACGGGACGAAGCGCCACGGACACCCAGAGTTGTTCTGTCATTTGGGAAGCTAACCTCTTCACAGAGGGAAAATTTTTGTCAGCAAGCCAGGTAGGATATCGCTTTTGGCGGGACACGCGTAGAAGGTCATTTAGCAGGCGGATTTGACGCCATAACTCATAGCTGAGGATCCTTCTTATTCGTTTCACACCACCTGCCGTGCAGGGGACATCGCCTTTTGTATCAAGAATCGACTGGTGCCCGTCAAAGTAAGTGCCCTTTTCCGGGCAGTTCTACCCTCCTGGGGACGTGTGAACTGGAAAGCAGGATCATCAGCTCGGAGTTATGGCCTCAAATCCCCGGCGTGTTTTCCCCGTCTTGCGGCCAAGAAAAAATTGCAGTCGGCTGGAAACAGGCCGCCGCACGTGCAACTGACGCAGGCGGGAAAAGGAGTGGGCCAAATAAGGCAGAGGGCATCCAGGCATCTGACTGCCCCCACAATAGCGTCCTTCCGTCCCTCCTCCTCTGGACCCGTCTACAAAAGCAGCGCCCCATCCAACTGACAGCCTCTTGGCAGCAGCGGTTGAGGCGGTGAAACAGTGCACTACGTCTACGCAGGCTCGTGTGCATCTATTTATACATTTCTTTTTTTTTCTTGTGCTGCCGCACCGCTGCTGCCACTTGCTGTTTCATGATGCCTTCAAATGTTGGGCTTTCGAGGAATGTCGACGCGCTGCGAAAGGAACTAGGTGAGCTGCGCAGCTGCCTTGAGCTATTCAATGAATAACATGAAAAGATGAAGGACGAGCAAGCCCACCTCGTGAAAGACAATAAAGAGCGACAAAACAAGCAACTAGCTCAGAGTATCCGAATTGGAGCAATACTCCCAAATCAACAATGTAAATATCAAGGGGTTCCTACCACTCAGGCGGAGAACTACGTCGCCATCATTGAAGAAATTGAGTGCGCTTTGTTACCACCGATGACATCGATGTTGCCCACCGTGTCCTAGATAAGGAAGATGAGAACATTATCGTTCGATTTTACTACCACGAAAAGAGAATCGAGTTTGTTAAGAAGGCGAATAAAAGCACGCATCACAACAAGGTTCATTGGATTCACAGCACCCATCCTTGACACGTTCATTTGCATTAATGACTTCCTGACTTCGGAAAACAAGCGCCTGTTTGCGAAACCACTGGCTCTAAATAAGGAGAAAGGCTGGAAATTCCTGCGGGTTGATAAACGCCGCATCGAGGCTCGCGAGACAGATGACAGCTCCGGAATCGGTGATCTCGCCATATTCACATATTCTAATCTTCACTGCATGCAGGTCTCGCTCCTCATTGCAATGTATTGCGCTCTTGACCATTTGAAGTACCTTCTTTGAAACTCAGTATCATCGCACAGATCTCCCACTAATTTCAACACTCGCAGCCTGCCGAAGCACTATGACGGTATTGTGCACTTTCTAACTCTCGCTAACCATACATTTTCCCTTGTATGTTTATCAGAAACACGGTTGTCAGCACCAGGTGATAAAATGTTTACGCTACCAAATTATCAAGCAGAATACGTGGCGGCACAGTTAAGTCCACTACTGACACAAACGTCGCTTTTACATAACTTTTAGCACTCATAAAAGCGAGTCAAATTGGATTAAATTATAAAGAAGTTTTCTTTCCCGTTCTAAGAACACTACCATTGCTTCCATTTATAGTTCACTGTCATCGCCTTTCACTGACTTTTGCAGAGAACTGGACAGCATTCTATCTTCTTTAAACAAAGAAAACAAAGAAATAATAATTCTAGGGAATATGAACATAAGAATTATTGATACCCCTGATAATTTTTTTTAATTGGCTTTTGGGGAAAGGAAATGGCGCAGTATCTATCTCATATATCGGCGGACACCTGAACCCCGCCGTAAGGGAATGGATAAAGGAGGGGGTGAAAGAAGAAATAAAGAAAGAAAGAGAGAAGAAGAAAGAAAGAAAGAAAGAAAGAAAGAAAGAAAGAAAGAAAGAAAGAAAGAAAGAAAGAAAGAAAGAGGTGCCGTAATGGAGGGCTCCGGAATAATTTCGACCACCTGGGGATGTTTAACGTGCACTGACATCACACAGCACACGGGCGCCTAAGCGTTTTGCCTACATAAATACGCAGCCGCCGCGGTCGGGTTGGAACGCGGGAACTCCGGATCAGTAGTATAATGCATGCTCTGAATTTCTGAACATTCTTCTCGGAAATGGCATTGAATCATTATTAGACGTACCAACTTGCTGTGCATCTGATTCTCATGGCACGCTCATTAACCATGTGATTGATAATGCATTGATAATGATTACTCTAAATATATGAACATTCTTCTCGGTCATGGCATTGAATCATTGTTAGACGTACTCGTTGTGTATCTGGTTCCCATGGTGCGCTCATTGATCATGTGTTATCACACGTCCTTTTACCTCCAACTTCCGGAGTCATTATTTATTTATTTTTATTTTATTTATTGATACTGTCAGCCGTAGGCCGTTACAGGGTGAAAACAGATACATATGTAAGTTATGTCACACAGCCACAAGTATGAACAGTGCACAATTCAAAATAGTCAAATTGAAAACGACAGTCATCGCAACACAGCTGTCCTGCACTGCAGATACAGACCTAAAGCACAAACGCTAGCGGGTAAATATTTTAGCTTACAACCATAAAATAGCAGTAGGGAAACAAAACGTATGAAAAGAAAAACAAAATTACAAGGATGTCTATTCAGGTAAGTGACGGTACAAGCAATTTTCAAATTGGGGGAGATTGTCTATTTGCAGAAAGGTCTGAGGCAGGGAATTCCACTCTGTTATTGTTCTGGGGAAAAAGGAGTATTTAAAACAGTTAATACGGGCCATCATGGGTGTAATCTGGTAACTGTGGGAGCTTCTTACAGGGCGACACGAACGCTGTTGCAAATAGCAGCTTGTGTTTAAGTTGAAGTGATTATTGCGCAAAAGATAAAGAAATTTTAGCCTGGCGATCTTCCTTCGTTTCGACAGTGAAGGAAGTTGTAATTCTTGCAGCATGTCAGTCACGGAATCAGTATATCTATATTTTGACAGAATGAACCTGGCGGCCCTTCTTTGAACTTTTTCAATCTTATACGTTTGATATGACTGATACGGATCCCATATGACGCTTGCATATTCCAGTGTCGGACGTACCAGCGCGAGATAGGCAGTTAGTTTTGCTTTTGTGGATGCAAGTTTCAGTTTTCTTCTAAGGTACCACAACTTAGTTTCAGCTTTTGAACATATGTTGTCAATATGTAAATTCCAACTTAGATTAGATGATATAGTGACACCTAAATACTTAAAGGAGTTGACACATGTTATATTCCGCCCATCTATTTCATAACCAAATGAAAAAATATTTTTGGTTTTGTTTGTCAGTGTAATATATGATGTTTTCGTATAATTAATTTTCATTCTAGAAGCTGCGCACCATTGATTAATGGAGTTCAACGCCAAATTTAATGTGAGCTGGTCTTCTGGCTTTGATATGATTGAGTATATTAAACAGTCATCCGCAAATAGCCGGACTGTTATTTGAGGAGGAAGTGAGACTGCGATGTTGTTAACATAGCATAAAAATAATATGGGCCCCAGCACAGACCCCTGAGGGACACCTGAGGGTACACCCAGGACGTCAGATTTCGCACCGTCTACCTCCACATACTGGGTTCTATTAGTAAGGTAAGCTTTAATCCAGTACACAATATCTGTGTTTATGCCTAAGTCAATGAGCCTGTTAAGAAGTTCATCATGGGGTACACGGTCGAATGCTTTAGACATGTCTAGGCAAACTGCATCCACTTGGTCTCTGTTGTTTAAGGCTTTTGAAAAATCATGCAGTGTTTCAACAAGTTGGGTAACAGTAGAGAGCTTCCGCCTGAAACCATGTTGATTGGGATTTAGTTTGTTCGTGTCCTCAAGATATTTGGATAAGCAGTTTGCCACGACGTGCTCAAGCATCTTGCAACAGGAGCAGGTGATAGAAATAGGTCTGTAATTGTCGGGAACGTGCTTGCTTCCAGATTTGTGTACTGGAACTATCCTAGCCTGCAGCCAGTCATTTGGCAAGGAATGTTGCTTCAGTGATGCATTGAATATGATAATTAAATATTTTGCGATCCATTCCGCGTATCTTCTTAGGAACTCATTAGGAATAGAATCAGGACCGGAAGACTTTTTTGTATCTAAATTAAGGAGGAGGGAAAATATTCCTTCATGGGACAATGTAATAGCGGGTGTGTCAGACGGTTTGGAGCATAATCCGCTTATTGAATTCTGGGGCATAGAGTTAGAAGGGCTAAATACAGAATGAAAATAGGCATTACATCTGTTAGCGATTTCTGATTTATCAGTAACAACACAACCATCCACTGTAAGAAACTCCATTTTTTCCCTCGAGGGTGAAAGGTGACGCCAAAAACGCTGTGGGGAGGTTTTCATAAATTGGGTGAGCTTTTCGGAAAAATACCTATCTTTTGCTGTCAATAACTTCTCTTTAAGTATCGAAGATAGGTGCGAAATTTCATTTTGATTCCTTACTCTGTTGCGTTTTCTCCGCTTTATCCTTCGCTTTAGCTGGATTATCTCACGATTTATCCAAGGGTTACGTTCAACATGACTGACCACTACCCGGTATTCTAGGTAATCGAAAGCTCAAATGAGCAGGCATCGAGAAAATCAAATAAACACTCTTTCGACCAAACTAGATTTATTGATCTGATAGCCGATGCCGACTGGACAGATGTGTTGCAATAAAACTGCGATAACGCTTCGTATAGTATTTTTCGAAGAAATTAATCGATGCAGTTGACGCGTGCACCACAGTAACATCATTGGTAAAATGGTATTCTTCACCGCGAAATTCCCCCCGCTGCGGTGGCTCAGTGGTTAGGGCGCTCGACTACTGATCCGGAGTTCCCGGGTTCGAACCCGACCGCGGCGGCTGCGTTTTTATGGAGGAGGAGGAGGAGGAAAACCTTTATTTCTATTTACAGTGAGAGGTCGATGGGGCGAGCCGGAAGGCCCCGTCCCTTACAAACACTAGGAGGGAGCCCTAGTCCGGGATCCCTGTAGCTTCCGCAGCGGCTCGGGCTCTAGCTACCAATGCCTGTTGGGCATGGAGTTCGGAGCAGCCGCGCAGGGCAGCTTCCCAGGCCTCTCGAGTGGGGTGGAGGTGGGGTGGGTAGGCAGGATTGGAAGGGCATGCCCACACCATGTGGTAGGTGTCCGAAAACTCCTCCTCACAGTGTGGGCACGCGCCCGAGAAAGAAGAATTGAAGTGCTTAAGTACTGCCGGGCACAGTACAGTATTGGTATAGAGGCGGAGAAGCCAGCGCTCCTCCACCCTGGTGAGGCCTTTACAGGGAGGGGGATAGAGACCATGAAAATGTTGATAAAGAGAGGTGGAGGAAAAACGCCAAGGCGCCCGTGTGCTGTGCGATGTCAGTGCACATTAAAGATCCCCAGGTGGTCGAAATTATTCCGGAGCCCTCCACTACGGCACCTCCTTCTTCCTTTCTTCTTTCACTCCCTTCCTTATCTCTTCCCTTACGGCGCGGTTCAGGTGTCCAACGATATATGAGACAGATACTGCGCCATTTCCTTTCCCCAAAAACCAATTATCACCGCGAAATCCATGGATGAATAACGGTATACTACGCTCTATTAAAAAAAATCTTCACAACAGAGTGAAAGCGCAACCATTTAACCTCGCCTTACCCAATACATCAATGATGAACTGTGGACCCTAGGCAAAATACCCCCTGAACGGAAACACGCAAAAGTTACACTTATCCCTAAGCCCAACAAGCCACCCTACTTCTCTGCTCTCAGGCCCATATCGCTCACCTGCTGCTTGGGCAAGCTATACGAGCGAGTCATCCAGACACGCCTGCAAAAATATATTGAAGATCAGAATCTCTTTCCCCCTTTTGCGCTCGGCTTTCGACCAGGCCTTTCTGCACAAGACGTCTTTCTTCTTATCAAACAGGAAGTCCTCACGGGGATACCTCCTGGCGGAGAGCGCATTCTCGAACACTTTACATTATGGGCGCCTTCGATATTTCCCATTCTGCAATCCTAGAAGGTCTAAATCAGATACACTGTGGATCTTGCATCTTCCAATATATATCCACCTTCCTCACTGCCCGCACAGCCATGATAGGTGCCCGATCTACTAGATCGTCTTCCTTCCAAACACCTGACAAGGGAACTCCACAAGGTGCTGTCCTATCACAACTACTATTCAACATAGCGATGGTCCCTTTCGCCCACAAGCTCTCTACACTCTCCGACATCGGATATACCATCTATGAGGATGACATCACCATCTGGTCAACCCAAGAATCCCTCGCCGCCAAAGAGCAAGCCTTACAAACAGCCATCAGTGTGGTCGAGCATTTTGTTCAGACCAGCCGGAATGCAATGTGCACCGGAGAAATCGGAAATCATCCTTATTCATTGTCCCCGCTATCTTTACCCCGCCCAAATCATGCTCGAAATGCTCGAAAGAAGAAAAATCACTCATAGGAGTGCTTGGCCTCTGGGTCCAGCATGACTGCAAGCCCACCCACACCATTGCCACTCTAAGCACGTCCGTGCTCACTATCGCACGTATGGTACGACGTATCGCTGGACATCGCAAGGGCATGCGCGAGGATGAAACCACCCGCCTCGTCACGGCCCTGCACATAAGTCGAATACAGCATGGTCTCCTATACCACAATATTGAACGCACCGCCGAGAGTAGGATCGATATCCTTATCCGTACCCTCTGTGAAACAACTCTGGGCCTCCCCATGTGTACATCCACCACTAGACTGATTGCGCCTGGGATTCACAACACGTTTGGGGAAATCCAGTAGTCTGTTCTGAACTCCCAACAGACTTGTCTCCTCACCACCTCGGCGGATAGGGCCATACTTTCAAGGATATATGTGATCCGCAAGCCACCAAGACCTTGGCCCTGACCAGAGTTCTTTCAAATGCTGTCCGCTCACGCCTTTACATGGACCCCATCCCTCGTCATATGAACCACGAGTCACAGGCCCGTCTTCGCAGCCTCCGTAGGCAATATGGCCGAGACACGTCGGGTATGTATGTGGATGTGGCTTCCTATGCACAGCCCACAGATATGCTTGCCTACTGCCAACCACGCCACAACCCCTTTTCTTGTTGTAAACTTGGAAGCGCAAAAAACCGGACGACGGACAGAGTAAGGGAACACAAAAAACAGGTTCACGAGCGCTACTACCAACTATTTATTCATGCTGAGGTACAGAAGTTATATAGGAACAGAATTGTCGAGCATGCGCGTGGAAAAGGCACACAAACCGCACAATCACACAAACCGCACATAAGACATGCGCACAAGTTAATCAAAAAAAGAATCTAGAAAGGCACATTCCGATAAATAAACGTGTACTGACGTGTCACTGACACAACAATCGGACAGCTTTCGGATACAATAAGCCTCTAGAACGAGCCTAGCCTTATCATTGCCGCTCTTGCCTAGAACCGTGGTTTTCTCCAACCTTGCCCTACACGTGCACGAAGCAATGTGACGCACGATATTAGCACTAGTGTCTTTGTTTTCTATGTTTTTGGCATGCTCCCGTAGCCGGTCATTAATACAGCGGCCAGTTTGGCCAACGTATGAAGCCCCACATGAGAGGGGAATGCAGTACACCACTCCTATTGCACATTTGGTGTAGGCGATCCCATGTTTTTTGTTGCAGCCCCTGCCGGCACAACCCATGATGCGGGGGCATAGCTTAGATAGCTTATTGGGTGCTGAGAACACCAAAGGCACACGGTGCCTGCCAGCCACTTTTTTTAGGTTGTGCGTGAGTTGGCGTACGTAAGGGACCACCACCGGCGTCGAAGAAGGGGGCTCAGACCTTTTTTGGGCGCCTTTGTGCTTCTGCAGGAGGGTTTCAGCAAGAGCTGAAATGACCGGGCCAGGGAAGCCTGCAGATAGAAGTCGCTCAACCTGATCATTGACACTCTGTTGCATTTTATGAGGGCAAGATTTTTGAAGCGCAGACTCCAGGCAAATCGACGCAATACCTCGTTTAACCACCTTGGAATGAGCCGAGTCGTAGCTGAGGAGCTCTTTGTTGGCTCGGGGGGAGTACATCCAGCAAATATGGTCTCGGCAGAACATAAGCTTGAGGTCAAAAAAACGCAACGCCTGACTTCCAGGTAGTTCATGGGTAAAAACTAAACCTTTCCCAAGTCGATTAAAACTATTTAAAGCCAATGAAACAATATGGTCAAGGGATGTTGAGTTCCCTGGTATTAAAATAATTAAAAAGTCATCAACATATCTAAAAACTTAAAAAACTGGCCCCCCTTGAAAAGTCTGTGCAAGAAGGCGGTCTATTGAAGATAAAAATATGTCACATAAAATCGGAGCTACACACGAGCCTATACAGATACCTTTACGCTGCAGAAAAAACTGGTTGTCATGAGAGATAAAAGTTACCTGCAAGTAGTATTCTAGTAATCTTAAAAAAATTATCTACCGAAATTCCAGCTGAGTTCTGGAAGGCCACAGCTCCCGAGCCTTCAATGCTTTCTCTGACCGAAGCTAACAGCTCAGCATGTGGAACAGAATAAAACAAGTCTTGTATATCAATGGAAAAGGCTAAATCCATCCGATCGTTGGTCTGCACAAAATCGGCAACTTCTTGTGACTTCTTAATCAGAAAGGGGTCATCAACGGGAATGTGTTTAAGCTTGCTGAGCAAGAAACGGCTGACGTTGTGTTGCCACGAGCCCTTCTCGCTAACAATAGTTCTAAATGGCACATCCGGTTTGTGCGTTTTTGCCGAGAAGAAAACATCCAGGGAATTCTTTGAGCTGGCATTGATGGCAGTTGCCAAGGACGACAAATGTAGGCTGCTGCAAAAGGCAATGAATTTTGTTTTCACCCTGGCTTGGCTTCGTTTAACGCGCACAAAATTTTTGTGAACCACTTGGAGAGCTTTTTCATTAAAGAGGCCATTAGGCATGACAACAAACATGCCTTCTTTATCAGACTGCAGTAAGCTAAGATCATTGTCCTTAAAATATTTTACAACGGAGAAGACATCAATGGAACCCCTTCTTCGACGCCAGTGGTGGTCCCTTACGTACACCAGCTCACGCACAACCTAAAAAAAGTGGCTGGCAGGCACCGTGTGCCTTTGGTGTTCTCAGCACCCAATAAGCTATCTAAGCTATGCCCCCGCATCATGGGTTGTGCCGGCAGGGGCTGCAACAAAAAACATGGGATCGCCTACACCAAATGTGCAATGGGAGTGGTGTACTGCATTCCCCTCTCATGTTGGGCTTCATACGTTGGCCAAACTGGCCGCTGTATTATTGACCGGCTACGGGAGCATGCCAAAAACATATAAAACAAAGACACTAGTGCTAATATCGTGCGTCACATTGCTTCGTGCACGTGTAGGGCAAGGCTGGAGAAAACCACGGTTCTAGGCAAGAGCGGCAATGATAAGGCTAGGCTCGTTCTAGAGGCTTATTATATCCGAAAGCTGTCCGATCGTTGTGTCAGTGACACGTCAGTACACGTTTATTTATCGGAATGTGCCTTTTTAGATTCTTTTTTTTATTAACTTGTGCGCATGTCTGATGTGCGGTTTGTGAGATCGTGCGGTTTGTGTGCCTTTTCCACGCGCATGCTCGACAATTCTGTTCCTATATAACTTCTGTACCTCAGCATGAATAAATAGTTGGTAGTAGCGCTCGTGAACCTGTTTTTTGTGTTCCCTTACTCTGTCCGTCATCCGGTTTTTTTGCGCTTCCAAGTTTACAACATGCATCACCAACTAGCCCGGCAGCTTGCTCTCCTGGACCCCTTTTCTTGGAGCGGCCTTCACAGCACAGGATCCAGCGACCGCAAAAGCCATTGCAATAGCCATCACCATCAAAATGAGCGACACGCAACACCATAGGACTCACATTTTTACAGACTCCCAAGCCGCCTGTAGAGCCTAAACGAGTGGACGTGTCCCACGTACGGCTCTCCGCGTACTGAGCGGCCATCTCTACTTTGATCACGTCATCATCTGGGTCCCAGGACATGAAGGTCTCGATGGCAATATTAGGGCAGATGCCCTAGCTCGAGATCACACCAACCGAGCTGGGCACACTGACTCCACTCTCTACCCCTTCTCAACCCAGTTTTCAACCCGCCTAGAGACCCTCCGCCTAAATAGGGGTCTGTACCCCCCGCCACATAAGAAACTTTCCCCGGAGGACTCCTACCATCTCAGACGCATCCAAACACTTTCCCCAATCTGCACCATCTACACCGCATTCACCCAACATTATCCGCAGATAGATGTCCTTGGTGTGGCGAAATACTCACATTCACGCACATTACATACACATGCTCAGATAAACCGAGCGACTTAAGCCGCACAACGCGGCTCAGGGGCAGTTGGAGGTGACGCTGGCCAGCGGCCCCCTGGAAGACCAGGAGGCGCTAGTCGCCATCGCCAAAGCGTCGGTGGAAGCAACTGTAGTCTGGGACTGAGGACCCCACCCACTATCCGCTCTGGTCTTCTTTTTACGATTAAATGTTTATTCTCTCTCTCTCTCTCTTGATTCAAAATCTACTCGAATACGATATCTTTGCTAATTAGACATCGCAAAATTAGTTACTAATACAGAATCAGAAAGAACACTCATACGAATTGGCAATTAAGGATTTTTTTTAATTTCTCGCACAAGAGCAGCCATATTAACGAAATTAATTAGGGCACGCGAAATTTAACTAGAGCTACAGACATAGCAAACGCGTTTCTCATTCTTTTTTTCATTCTGACAAAACGCCTAGCGCTGAATTCTCGCTACCTACTCGTTGTCCTTACTCTTTCTATTTGCGTCCAACATCACGGGAAGAAGGTTTAAACGTAATAACCAGCATAAAAATACCGGGTGTGGCTTAGGTTCTATCCTTTCATCTACATAAAAGTAAAATTGTTGTACATGAACTGTCACCCGGTCTTACTAATGTTATCAATAAAATATTTAAGTCTGGTGACTTTTCAGATAGAATTAAACACAGCAAAGTTATTCCTATATACAAGCGAGGTGATAAAATTAGTGTGGGTAACTATCGTCTGATAACTATTCTTCCATTTTTCAGCAAAGTAATCGAAAAGCTCATTGTTAACCGTCTATAGAACTATCTTCAAAAATTCAGCCCTCTGATGCCTCATCAATTTGGTTTTCGCCCAAACTATCCCACTGAGCTTGCAGTGATACAATCTGCTGAGACAATTAAATACTTCATTGATAACAAACTTTATGCGACAGCTGTATTCATTGATTTTACGAAAGCATTTGATACAGTCAATCATCCCATACTCCTTTTAAACTAGAAGCACTGGGAATTTGTGGGCCCACTCTAAGTTTACTATGTAATTACCTCGCTAACACAACTCGTTCGTCCAAATATTGAATACTTTATTCGTACCAATTACAAGTAATCAAGGAGTTCCGCGAGGATCTGCTTTAGACCTCTTTCTGCTCTTAATTTACATTAATGATCTGCATAAATGCCTCAACAACACGAACTGCATTCTGTATGCTAATGACACTACCATATTTTCTCTCTAGTGATAGCTTAAGTGACCTAACATCAAAAATTAATGCTGACCCTAAAAATGTGACGGACTGTTGCCGCAGTAATCTTTTACAAATAAACCCCATTAAAACAAAGCTAGGAATATTTCCCTCAGAACACAAACGACTTTTCATCGTTCCTGATGTATACCTAGATAACCACATCATTCTCTCATCAAGTTCTGTAACATTCCTAGGCGTGAAGCTTGATTAACACCTAAAGTTAACCTTCACACCAAATCTATTAGCAAAAAGTCGCTTTTGGTATACGTGTGCAAATTAGAAGGCGTTTTTATGTTCACCAACACATTCTTCGTTCACTTTATTATGCATTCATTCATAGCCACCTCAATTACTGTTTATCATGTTGCTATTATACCAATCTTTCTTCTTCAAAACCAATCTGTTAGAATAATGACATTAAGCTCATACACTGCATCCAGTGCTCCCATTTACCGCGGGCTCAACATATTACCTCTCCTTTGTTCACTCCAACTGAAACTAGGTTTATAGATTTATCTTGCCCGTCCCAATAGCACTACTCTCCCTATCTTTACAACTGCATGTTTGTCTAACCACGGCCGGCCTCGAGGGGAGCGCGCGCTTTTCTTCTTACGGCCTTCGCAATGGGGTCTGTTTCCGGCTCCCGCCGCACCTCGGTGGGGTCGCCACTGCCACACCGCTCCGCCGCTGCGACCGCCGTTCACTCCGATGGAGAACGCGCGCTCGCTCCCAATTCGGCCCGCGTCAGTGGTAACTGTCAAGCCTTTATATTTTGCCCTTTACGCTTCACGCAAAGACCGCGCAGTCAGCCCCTTTCCCATGGGCGAAATCTGAAACAACGGATTAACGTTTGCGCGCTCACTCCTTGAGCCGGACTGTGTATGGTCGAACGTATTCTTCGAGCACAAACGTCAACAGGTTCCGCCCTTATATTTGGCTAAAAAGCAAGGCTTTCAGCTTCTGTAGTTCGTCTTCCGGCAGGTTATTTGGGAGTGTGAAGAATGATATGCGGCATGTAATACCTGGATGGCGAGTTTCAAAGAATAAAGGATTCTGCAGAGCAAATATAGCTACTGAAATTTCAAGCGCAGCTTTTTTAAGTTTGCACAACAGCGGCATTAGCAAGAATTCATGTTGCTACCTAGGAAAACGCGTCATGTCATTCGCGAAAGGAACGGTTATAGACGGAACCCAACCCCGGCTACTGGAGCAGAGCACGCGGCACGCACGCGATGTCCGAGATTTCCTCTTGGAAATGCATTTTGAAGTTTGGCGGCGTCTCACGACCGCCCATCCCACCACATGACAATGCGAAAATTAAGTCACTTGTTTACAGTAACTGCAAGCATGAACTAACTGCCAGCAAAGCAAAATTAGGAACTGCGCTCTGTCTTAATAAAATCGGCCTTTACGAGCGAGCAAGCATATCTGGGAGGCGATGACTACCAGCTTTGCATTATTCTCCTGCATATCTGTAGCCTCGTCCTTGCTTTCGATAAACCTCTCGTGAGCATGAACTTTATTCACGTCATTTAGGAAACAAAGTAGCACCACAAAAAGAAGTTTTCCGCAACTTAACGGAGCTGCACTAAACCTCACAGCAATGCGCGTTATACCAGCTGGCTTAGCTTATAATGTAAGGAACAGAAAATGAACATTTGCAGTACTTACATGTTAGTAAAATCCCCTGAATTTAAGAAAATAGAGGGCATTCGGCATTCAGGTCCATAATCTGATGCATTTTACAATGATATTTAAACCAAATATTCTAGGAAGTTTCAGGACACGCCGCTGGTTTAATATACGTGGAGAACAAAAAAATGGTGCTCTTCGTGGTAGCTGAAGTCACTTATTGGACATACATACTTTCTGAAATTGCAATACTCACTACATGTCAATATCTGTGGCACCATACGCAGCTTGTACTCATTGATTCTGTATGTTCTATTAATGTTAGTCAGGCCACAATGACGACAAGGAAGCTTGCGTCCAACTAGAAAATTGTTTATTGGGGCTAACTCGTGTCCTCAAACATAAAGCATGCAGTTCAGCGGCGCAGCGATTAAACAAGTGCTCGGTCAACGAAGGTCAGAATGACGGTCGCTCTCTGCCTTGCACAATTTAAAGGTGACCAGGAACTTGAAACATTAGACGCCTAATGCGCTTACGACCATTTTGAATATGAAGAGAGACTTGCACGCGGCTACAGACATTCCAGAGGAATCTGGTGGCTCCTTGTTTGACAACAAAAGCAGAAAGGCCGCGGGCCATTGGCTTTGAGCAGATAAAAATTCATTACAATGCTTCTTGACACTTGCTGGCACATTAGTAATTAGCATTCTTTTGAGATATCAATACAGGCCTCTCGTTTAAGGAAGTTGTGACGTATAAGAGGGTGAAAATAAGTTCATTCAGGACTTGCGAAAAGCGATATCGTCGTAATTAAGTACTATATACACCTCCCAGCAATCTTGCAATTTATTTGACAGTTCAACGACTCAAGTATCGTCTCAAGCCACCAGCTACGGCGCAATCGAATTTATGGCTCAAGCGTCGTAGAGAATTTTTTCCCCGCTATAGTACATTTTTATGGAACGAGCACAAAACGTTCGTTCTCTGAGTCTTCATTATCTTCCTCTTAGCACTAACTTGTCATTTAATCACGGACCATGATATATAAGAGAGGAAGTGATCACAGTATTTCCTTCTGGATGGAAAACCAGAAATGCTCGACATAGTTGTGAGGAATGGGAGAGGGATTCCTAATTTTAAATGTTTTCATCGAGCAAAGTTTGTGACGAAGAATCTGTGCACATGTGGACTTCGTTGCCGATACGCAGCTTAAGCATCTGGATTTTGTTTTCTTTGACTTCGGTGCAGTGCTCACCATGAAGCAGCGGACCACAGCGCAAAACCAGTCAAAAGCCACCCGCCGCCGCAGATGCAGGCGGGGAGCGAGTGGTGGGGTCGTCGCGCCTCTAGCGGCTGCAGGCGGCGTAACTCCCGGAGAAAAACTCGCATTGCTTCTGCGGCGAATGCGAAGGCCGTATGAAAGAGCGCGCGCGCCCCCTCTCGAGACTGGCCGTGGTCTAACGTAAATAATACTAGATTCGCTGAACAACATAATCTCTTGGTTCCAAAGGTCAGAACTAATTATGGCAAATAGCCCTGTAGCCTTTTTTTTTTTCTGCGTGCTGCATTCGGATATTTATTTTTACTTACAAGTCTATATGTATTATGTCACGCGTACGCTTTCATGATGTTCCCATTTTCCCCTTTATCTGTTCTTCGTTCTCGTACTTCCGCCACCGTCAATGCTGCTGTGTAAAGGGGAAGTCAGGATCCCTCAAGCTGTTTATACAGCTTTTTCCCTGGCCTTCCTCGCAACACTTTGTTGCAAAATAAACTTCAACTTCAACTTTATCTTCAGCAATCAGTCTCTGGAACTCGCTACCCGCAATTATCAAATCATCCCGTACTGAAATACAATTCCATAAAACTTAAAAAACTATGCACTGTTTAATTACATTCAATTACCACGCCAGTAAACCCTGTAATTATTGCGCACGGCTTGTAGTGCTTGAGTGCTTGTGTATAGTACTTTGTTCGCTTTTTGTGTTTGTAAAATGTGTTACTAAAATTTAGCATGCTTAATCAAACTGTTGCTGTGATCATCAAATCTCACTGCAGCCGTTTTCTGCTATGTAGTTTCTATGTGCCATATGTTTATCTTGGTTCATATATACAATCAACAACAGGAGGTCCCCCTGACAATTTCCACTTTGGGACCTCTTTCTATAAGAATTAACTTATGTACCTCTTACCTACTTAATTTTTCAGTAAAACCGTTCAAACCGCCTGCTTTCAGTAGGTATTCATAGGCATGGGTTGGGAACAGTTGGGGATAGCTGTTAATGGAGAATACCTTAGTAATCTGCAATTCGCTGTTCACATTCCCTTGCTGAGTCCCTCAGGTGATGAACTGCAAAGCATGATCAATGAGCAATACAGGTAGAGCAGAACGGTTGGTCTTAAAGTTAATATGCAGAAAACTAAAGTGTTGTTCAACAGTCTCGGAAGGGAACAGCGGTTTGAGATTGGTAGCGATGTGCTGAAAAGGTAACGAAATACGTCTGCTTGTGACAGGTAGTGGGCGCAGATTCGGATCACGACAGTTAAGGAAGTAGAAAAATAAGAATGGGATGGAGCGCATTTGGCAGGCTCTCTCAGATCAGGAATGGTGGTTTACCAATCTCCTTAAAGAGAAAAGCGCAATATATAACAACCGTATCTTACCGGTACAGACCTACGGTACAAAAACGTGGAGGCTAGTGAACAGGATTCAGCTGAAGTTAACGACCACGCCGCGAGCTATAGGAAGGAACATGTTAATTGTAATGTTAAGAGGCAAGAAGAGGGCAGTGTGGGTAAGAGAACAAACGCGGGTTAATGACATCCTGCTCGAAATAAAGATGAAATAGGCTTGGGGAGGGGATGTAATGCCAATGCACGATAACCGATGGTCGTTAAGGGCAATGGACTGGATACCAAGAGAAGGCGAAGCGTATCAGGGGGCACCAGAAATTTAGGTGGGCCGATGAGATAAGCTAGTTTTTGAGGATAAGGTGACCGCAGCTGGCACAGGATAGGGCAGGCTGATCGATGATGATGATATGGATGCTAGATGTGCTCAGCACTGACAAACTTATCAACGCTCTTGACCTTCGTTCATTCCTCCCCTAGATATAACTGCATTAACTCGAACTTCCAGAAAAAGACCTGAAGTTTTATTTCCATAATTCTAACCAATATTTTTCAGCAATCAATTAAACATCAATTCTGCCCGCTGGTTGGAAAATCGGGAAGGTAGTTTCTACCTGCAAGTCAACCATGAAAACTTCACTTTGCATTTTCCGTCTCATTTCACTCACAAGTACTTGCCGGAAAATGGTCGAGCATATTATACTCTCTAACCTCATTAAATCTCTTGAATGTAAATCATTTTTCGGACCTGCACATGGATTGCGCAAATCATACTCCTGTGAGAAACACACTCATGTCATTCACACTTGCATTGCACCGTATTCCCTGTAGCTGATCCCATGCTGACCGCATTTTTTATATTCTGCCAAAGCATGTGATAAACATCTGGCGAAGGTCAACTTGGGCGACCTATTTGAACTCAGCCACCCGCCATAGCTCGGATCATGGTTCTGAGCTCCCTTCGCACTAGGCCAGAAAGCATGTGATAAGGTTTGCCATAAACTACTGAGGTATCAAACAACCAGTTAAGCATAGATCCCAATTTACTGAAATGGACTAAATGCTTTCTTACTAACTGCTCTCAGTGCTAATGGTTACAGTTCTTTTTTTACCGATGTGCGTCTTGACGTGCCGTAAGGTTCCGCTTCTGTTTCTTAGTCAGAATAATGACCTTCCCTCCCTTTCAATATTTACCTGCTCGCAGATTAATGCGTTGTTGTTCGTGAAATAAATAACATTAAGGATTCTTCAATACTGCAATTTGACATTAACAATAGAAACCTGGTGTAATACATCGCTTATGAAGCTTAACATTAAGAAATGAAAAATTATGCGGGTCCCACGTATAACTAAAAGTGCCCTCTTCAACCAGTAAATTCATACAAACATCTTGTTGTGAGACCCAATTCATATCATTCACACACGCATTGCACCCTATTCTCGATCGCAAAACTTAATTAGCAATGCCATCTCCGCTAACATAACACGGTGGTTTAAGATTCAAAGCATGATAAAACATGCATAATAAACCTTGCTATAATGCTTTTTTTTCAATCTGCTTTTGCGCCAAGGTACATCGGAGGACTTCCGTTAATTCGTGAATCTGCCACTGAAACCATGTATGAATTGGCTTTTACTCACCAAGGCGTGTTAAAATTGCTTAGTGATACCAATTCATCCTCTGCCGGTGGTCCTGATGGTGTTTCTAACTTTGTTTTAAAGTAATGCGCGAATGAAATCTCTCAATACTTAGTGATCTTGTTCTGAGCCTCTCTTAAATCGGCGTCTCTGCCAAATGACTTGAAAAATACTAATGTGGTACCAGTGCATAAAAGTGGTTCAAAAAGCTCTGTTGTTAATTATCGAGCGATTTCTTTAACCAGCGTGTGCTTTAAAACGCTGGTGCACATAATATATAGCGCAGTCATAAAACATCTTGAGTCTCGTGAGTATTCTACAGAAATTCAGCATGGCTTTAGGTCAGGTTTTTCCTGCACTACTCAGTTGCTTGAGTTCAGTAATGATCTGTTTCCTTCCGATAACCGTGACTCTCAAATAAATTGCGTATTTCTAGATTTTAAGAAAGCCTTTGATTCTGGACCGCAGGGGTTTGTTCTTGGACCCCTTCTTTTTCTGATTTATATTAGTGATATTGTCTTGGATCTTACCTGCAAAGCTCGACTAGAGGCTGACGACTGTGTCATTTACCATGTGGTGGAAAGTTCCTCTGATGCGTTAAAACTTCAGCAAAACTTGGATTACATCCAGTGCTGGTGCTCAGAATGGCAAATGTCTTTGAACGCTAAAAAATGCCAATATATTTCCTTCACTCGAAAGTGTTCCCCTTTACGAAAGCGTTCCCTTTACATAATGGTCCCTTGCAAAAAGTACTTGAATATAAGCATCACGGTGTTTAGTTTACATCTAACCTAACATGGACGAGGAAAGTTGAGTATATCACAACTAAGGCCTGCAGAATGCGTAATTTCTTAGAACGAAATTTCAATAAAGCGCCGTCTAATGTCAAACAACTCCTGTATTTCACTTACATACGACCAATTCTTGAATATGCCTACCCTGTATGGGACCCCCAGTTTGCTTATTTATGTGACATGCTCGAGTGCCTCCAGTATAATGCTGCGAGATTGGTGCCCAATAATTACACCTTCTCAACTAGTGTCATGTCTCCTAAAAACCACCTTGGTTGGGGATCTTTAGCTAACCGTAGGACACATTTGAGGTTGCAAATCATGCATCGCATCTATTTTGGAAGGTTGAGCATTAACAAAGACCGGTATATGCTTCAACCTTACTTTTTTTCTAGACGACTTGATCATCAGTAGAAGATCCGAGAGAGTAAATGTAAGACAGATGTTTACAAAGCCTCGTACTTTCCACGGACGATCAATGGGTGGAACAGACTGCCGGCCGGCGTCACTGAGTGCTGCACGGAAGGTCAATTCCGTGCATTCTTATCTGATGTGTGACGTGACGCGCAGTTCTTTTGCGCGTGTCTTTTCATTTAATTCGTGGGTGTTTCTTTTTTTGGAGCGCGGTTGTTCTTCACTGCATGCTTTTCCTCATCTATTATAGTTGTGTTTTGTATTTTTTGCATTTGTATTTTTGTAGTTATATTTGTATGTATTTTTGTTATCCTCTGTACTTTCGGCCAAATGAGCAGAAGTCATTGTGTCCCCCCCCCCCCCCCCGCCTGCAATAATGCCTCCGGGCGCTGCAGGTATCTGTAATAATTAAATAAATAAATAAATAAATAAATACGCCTATTACGCTGAATGGCGCTGCGCGGTGCGCAGTGTAGAAGAGAGAACGAGGTTCAAGCACTAGAACTTGGATTGTGGTTAGACTGACGCTGGCCGTTCTCTGTTTTTACCCATTTTCCCCATCATCTTGTAAACAAACCGATGCCCCTAACGCGGTGGAGCGTGCCGGGTGCGTAGTCCTGGACTCCACAGAACCTCGCCGGGGCAGACACTTGTCCTGGCTCCCGTCTGTCCGAACAACCATGGCGAGCCACGACGGAGAAGGGCACACTTCGTACACGACTGGAACTCATGAAGGCTGCAAACATCAGGCACCGGTCTGCTCCTGGCCGCACCAGCGGCCCCACCCACAAAAGATCGCTGCAGTGCGCACCTTTCCAGAACCTAAACATTTAAAGCACTTGTGGCGACACACTCTGCGCATATTTCCGCGCAGCCTCCGTCCGCCTTGTTATCGTCCGGCCCAGCGTAACACGGTCACATGCTGGACTGCGTTACCGGTAAAACACAACGCCTTTGATTCTGTACCGCAAGCCTTTACGTTCCCTCCTCGCCAGACGGTATTCCGACAAACACTCGACTACGTGGCTCTCCGCGGAAATTAGGGCAAGCCGTGATAACAAGGATCCGGAATTTCGTCACGCTGAAACAAGTTTGGCATCTTTTCTGTGCCATCTGCACTTCAATTTGCGCTGCAAGAACCATGACTTTATTCCCAAGTCCCTTAGACTGCCACTTCGGGTCTGCAAGCCAAAAGGTGAGTGATTGCGCAAGCTGAGAAGCGTCAACTTCAAGCCCGTATAATGGATACCAGATGCACCATCAAGCGCCTGGAAAATGATGCTTTCTTCGCGCAACGCATGCTGGACGATTGCCTCAACATCGATTTTCCCAGCGTCCTGCTTCACGCCAACAGTGCTGCTGCCATGTCCCGTAAAGAGAGAAGCAGAGCTCAAGAAGCCAAGTTCTGTTCGTTGCTGGATTACACCGTCGTTTCTCGTGCTGCATTTGGGATACACAACCTATCTTCCCACCGCCTAGACCCAGCAGAACTGAGCCTCCTAAACAGAGGTCTTAATTTCAATACCGGCGCCCATCCAAACGTGGATAGAATGGCCTGCGGTGTGGAGCAGGCAGTCCGCAAGGTTGACACCGGTAAGCGGGAAGAAGCTCGTTGCCGTGCCATCGGGGTCCTTTCGAAGCGTTGCGGGAAGAAAACAGAAACGTTGACTTCCCCTGAAATGCATGTCTTGAAAAGGCTCCAAGAGAACGAAGACATCGTCGTCCTGCCTGCTGACAAGGGGAATTCAACCGTTGTTCTCAACCAATCGGACTACATCCAAAAAATGACGACGCTTCTCAAGAACGAGGCGACGTACAAAAAAGTGAGACGTGACCCCACAAAGAAGGTAGAGAGAGAACTTCAAAGTCTACTTTCCGACGTTTTCAAGTTCATCCCACCAGAGAACAGGCGCCTCTATTTTCAGCTGCTGTGCCACAACGGTTCGGCACCTGCCATATACGGCCTTCGTAACGTGCACGAACCGGACGTACCACTACGCCCTATCGTGGACTTTACGTGCTCTCCGGATACTTGCATCAAGTGCTTCGCCCTCTGATTGGAACAACAACGATGTATGTAAAGGACTCCTCCCACTTCGTCAACAAGCTTAGGGATGTCACTATAGACGGCGTGGATGTCCTAGTCTCTTACGACGTGAAGTCAATGTTTGCGTCAGTCCCGGTAGACTTCGCAGTTTCATCCTTCAAACGCCTTCTAGAAAACGACGCCTCGATGCCTTCACGTACGCCTTTTGAGGTTGTTGACCTTTGTCGCCTGCTCGAATTCTGCTTGCACAACACGTATTTTGGCTTCATAAAACAGCGCTACAAACAACTGTTTGGTGCAGCCATGGGTGCTTCCGTCTCCGTCGTGTGCGCAAACATTGCTCTAGAACGCATTGAAGCAGAGGCGCTTGTTTCATTTCCTCCAGCCCCTAAAGTGTTTCTCCGGTACGTCGATGACCGTTTCTGTGTGATTCGCCGACAGGATGCAAGCCGTTTCCTTGAGCACTTGAACTCCTTTCAGCCGACAATTCAATTCACCAAAGAAGATGAACAGAATGGCGCCATTCTCCTCTTCGACGTGCTTGTGCAAAGAAATGGGCTCGCAACGTGCGTGTACCGCAAGTCCACTCACACTGGTCGGTACCGAAAAGGAGGTATAAACGGGAGGTATAAACAAAAGAAACGTGTCGTCATCACAGCCTGATTTCTCATGTAAACAGCGTGCGCCAACATCAAATTTTTCTCACGGATCCCAGATTCAATGGTAAACTGAAATTCATTTCAATGCGGCGGCAACGAGTCCTTCTCAGAGTGGACGTTGTGCGTTTGAACTGAGTGGATGGAAAGCATTGAATTCAATTTTCGCTGCCATCATTTTTTCTGCTGCATGACAAACCTTACGATACATAGAGAGACCCAGAGAAGCGAGAATTTTCCCCACTTGCATGTAGTTGTCCCCTTAAGCTTAAAGCGGCTCTGAAACGCTCTCCGAGGAGAGCACATCAACTCGCTCAATCACTGCATTGTGTTGCCATGAGCACCTCAGCCAAATAATACACTTCTGCACGAAGCAGAGAAGGGAGAATCACGGGCAAAAGTTGGTGAGCCCTTTCCGGAGATCCACTCTCGCAGCCTTCTTTGCACCGCTCCTGAGCATACCAGTTCTGAGATGGCTACTGGTTAGATTCTTTCAGACGTCAGGCAGCTACCATGATAGCAGCCAATAAACGGCGTAGCTCCTGCGGGTCCGAAAGCTCCACCCCTGGCGGTGGGGCCGGCGGAGAAGTGCCGACCTCTCAGCGTGAAAGTGAGGAGAGGAGAGGAAGGCGCGGAGACGCTGAAATTCAGGTTGTGACTACAGATAATTCAGCTGCAAAGGCCATCAAAAAAATGCTTGCTGCAGGATATTCGTGAAGCGGCTTCCTACAACATCACAGGCAAACCACAACTTTAATAGAGCCCCTTTCAGAGCACCTTTAAATGACGACCACTGCATACAATTCCAGTAAGTTCAATCACGAAGAAACTTGGGGGCGCTAGATGGCGAGTTTTTCAGCGGAGAGAATTAGAAGAAAGGCTGCCCAATGGATGTCAAAAGTAAACAAAAAGGATAGAAAAGCAGCTCAAAAATTCTGGAAGCATCTAAATGCAATGAGTAATAAGACTAGGCTAGAACAAAGGTTTATTGTTACAAATCAGGGTATTCGACTAGAAGGGGATGAAGCGATCAAACACATAGGAACAAGGATGACAGAAAAATTTAAAGAAAGAAATGCTGCGCAGAATTTATCGAAGGAGGATAGACCGGTTACTGCAATAGCTTCACTTGAACAAAACGAGTGGGAAAGGGTAGAGAAGGTTCCTAGTGGCACGTCAACAGGACCAGATGGTATTCCGATTACGTTAATAGAGAAGCTAGGACCAAAGTCCAAGCAAACATTAATACAGGTAGTGAATAAAATGATATTGGATGGGAAAGTCCCCGATAAATGGCAATTGTTTTATGGTTTGGGGGGGGGGGGGGGGAGGGGGCGGGGGTTTAACGTCCCAAAGCGACTCAGGCTATGAGGGACGCCGTAGTGAAGGGCTCCGGAAATTTCGACCACCTGGGGTTCTTTAACGTGCACTGACATCGTACAGTACACGGGCCTCTAGAATTTCGCCTCCATCGAAATTCGACCGCCGCGGCCGGGATAAATGGCGATTAAGTAGAATGAACATGATATATAAGGGAAAGGGGGACAAACTGACGCAAGTAACTACCGTCCTATAACAGTGACATCTGTGGTTTACAGGGTGGTGATGCAGATAAAAAAAGGACAAATTGCAGGCTTGAGTGGAGAACGAGGGTGTGCTAGTAGAGCTACAAAATGGGATCCGGAAACAAAGCATGTTGGAGGACAATCTGTTTTCATTGAAGCAGTGTATAGAGAATGCTGAAAAGGAACACAGGCCCCTATGGCTAGCATTTCTGGATATTAAGGGAGCCTACGGCAACGTTAATCAAGAGTATCTGTGGGACATACTGGGCACATTGAATTTGGAAGAGGAAGTAATTAATCTTCTAAAAGATATATATAAGGGTTCCAGAGTGCTTATAAAATGGGAGAAAATGTATCAGAGCCTGTAGAGATACAGCGGGGGCTTAGGCAAGGACGTCCTCTGTCTCCTTTGTTGTTCATGTTGTACCTGCAAGGGTTGGAGACCAAGCTAGAGAGGAGCGGACTAGGATTCAACCTTTCTTTTTTCAAGCAAGGAGAATTGATTAAACAGTCATTACCGGGACTAATATACGCCGATATTATAGTGCTAATGGCTGACAACAAGGAAGACTTGCAGAAGTTGATAGACATATGTGGTACAGAGTGAGATAGATTAGGTTTCAAGTTTAGTAAGGAAAAATCTGCATTCATGATATTTAATGATGAGGGCGGCGAGCATAGAATACAGGAGTTCACTCTAGAAGTAGTGGATGAGTACAAGTGTCTTGGGGTGTGGATAAAAAACGGTGCTGAGTATCTGACAGAACATGAAAAATATGTAATGAATAAAGCTAGTAGGAATGTAGCTGTCATGAAAAATAGGGCACTGTGGAATTACAATAGGTATGAAGTGGTAAGAGGGATCTGGAAAGGGGTGATGGTTCCTAGCCTGACCTTCGGTAATGCGGTCCTGTGCATGAGACCAGATCTTCAAGCAAGGTTAGAAATTAAACAACGTGGCGTAGGGAGGCTAGCTTTGGGAGCACATGGCAATATACCAAATCAGGGGGCACAGGGTGATATGGGATGGGCGTCGTTCGAGAGCAGAGAAGCTAGTAGTAAGAGCGATTGATAAAAATAGGGGAAAATCAGTGGGCTAGGAAAATTTTCAGATACCTGTATATAAGGAATGTTGATACGAAATGGAGAAAGCGAACTAGAAAATTGACAAACAAATATCTGGACAGCAGTAGGGGGGGGGGGGGGGGCAAATCAGCAATTATCGGTTAAGAAAAAGGTTAAAGAAACAGAGAGAGCTCTGTGGAAAACAGGGATGCTGACGAAATCAGTACTGGGAACATACGGGAATATTTAAGCAGGAAATTGCCAAAGAAATTATCTACCATAATTGTAGGGGAAGCTCTTTGTTGTTTGAAGCCAGGACGGGAGTTTTGCGGACTGAGACATATAGAGTCAGGTACCACGAGCACCACGAGATAGACACGTTGTGCGTTGCGTGCGGAGAGGAGGAGGAAACAGCTGAACACTTGATACTTCTCTGTAAAGGGCTTCGCCCTACAGTGGAAAGCAGCGGGGCTGATTTACCCAAGGCATTGGGGTTTAAGGACAGTGAAGGGAAAGTAGATTTTAAGCGGGTAGAAGTAACCAAGCGGAGGTTATCTGGTTGGTGGCTAAAATCAAGAGAAGAGTAAAATTTCATAAGTCAAGGCTAAGTGGCTTGAGCCACCGCCTGATTTAAAGGGTCCATCCATCCATCCATCCATCCATCCATCCATCCAGCGCGCATTCCTCTCTTTCTCTGTTGAGGACGTCGAGTGGGTTCCGGAGCGGCGGCTGCCACCCTACGGGTATTGCAGCGACAGAATGAAATACGCTGGCTGCACGCGAAGCTCTGCCGAGATTTAGCGGCCAAAAAGGGGAGACGGCAACCTGCAGCAGCGTGTTGTTGACCACGAGAAAGGCCGATGGGTGGGTTGCATGGCGACTTCCTTTGTTTACCGCGGGGCAGCGGCTTCTCGTGCTACTGGCCGGCTTGCGTGGATTCTCTCCACGGAAGTCGCGTGACTGGCTTCCCCTTACGGCGCCTTTCAACAACACTGCGGGCCTCGGGAAGATGTCGCGCGGCACGCTAACAAGCGCAGGCGGGGAAGCGGCACGCAAGCGTAATATGCGGAGGTCGTTGTGTACTGCAGCGAAGGCCGAGCACGTCGCCGAGGGTGGTAGGAGGGATGCGCTTCCTGGACTTCGTGACGCCTGTGCTCAGCGAGCTTATCCGAGCGCTCAATCGAGAAGCGTGATCCGGTCTCGTTTGGTGGCGGAGCTCGGGGGGAGTTGTCGACGGACTTTTCACGTTCGGCAGAGCGTTTCGGATGTGAAGGTCAACCGATAAGAAAGAAACAAGCTGCTTCCTTCCTAGCATATCGAGAGCTCAGGGGTCCAAGAAAACCTCGTCTATCGCCTTCTTTTGGTTCCCCATGCAACCCTCTCCCTTTGCTAGAAGCAGAACTTCCCCGCCACTGCGGTCCCGCTTTCGCACACCCCACCCGTCGCGAATGCGCGCCAGTCATCCCAGGTCGTAAAGCAGCGCATGCTCCCGAAACCACTGTCAAGAGCGCTTTCAGCCACAGACAGTGACCTTGCGCACTGAGTTCTTTGTAACTAAACAAGACCGCAACGGACGCAAGCAGACGTTTATTCCCGGCTCATGGAGTGACGAAATCAGTGCACCAGTGAACAGTGCGTCGCGTGCACAGTGGAAGAGCTGTAGCCGAGCATGGCTTCCCGTTTTTTTTAACTTAAAATAAATCCCGCAAGGTGAAAAACCACCACGTCGCAATGCTCTCCCACATCGCGGTGTTAGCTACCCCAAACGCTCCCCGGCTGAAGAGCCGGTCCCAGCGATGGCACCGCGGTGGCCTTCGATCCTGGCGGTCGCATTTTGATGGGAAGCGAAATTCTAGCGGCCCGTGTACTGTGCGATGTGACTGCGCGTTAAACAACGCCAGGTGGTCGAAATCGTCCGGAGCCCTTCTCTATGTTGTCCCTCATAGCCTGAGTCGCTTTGGGACGTTAAACCGCCATGAACCATGCATGATGCTGCCAAAGCAGCGATGTGAAATTCTGAGAAATTTCCCTTTTTAATAGAATTTGAGACACAAAATTTGGCGAAAAGCGAATTTTAGACGAGCATGAAAGATCTTTAAGAACCGATATTGTTTCACTGTTTTAGAAATTGGCGCAGTTTTCAAGCTGCTGAAGGAAAAGGAACAGCGATGTGCTGCAACAGGAACGCGACCAGATCGTCGCAGTTCTCCGCCAAAGCACAAATAATTCCCTGCCGTCGAACGTGACTGCGCCTATGCTGCAGTGCCGGCGTTGCAGAGCACCGAATTCGGTGCTGCCCTCTGCTCACAGCGGCTGTCTATTCTTTCCGTCGGAACGCGTTTGAGGGACTGCATTGTAATCTCAAGAGGAGGAAAGGCACTGAGAAGGAAAAAACCCTACGAACTTCTACATTGAAAGCCGTGCACTTCAGTCGAGGATAAAAAGTTAGCCCATTTCCTGCTTTAATTTGCAAATCAGGCGCATTTAAAAAATATTCTAACCAGTTCAAGACGATTAGAATCTTCGTGCAACATGTTGTAATATTTTTTACCTTGGACAAATTGATTTGAACAGCCAGTTTAGTGCCTTTCGTTTCTGAGCTTGATTTTTACCGGAACTCGCAGAACCTAACAACACAGACACAAATATATAGACATAGCTATTACAACATCAAGAGGGATGAGAGTAATTTGAAATTAAGACAACATCAGATGAAATAATTATAGTGCAGGAAGCAACGCCGAGACAGACCGCAAAATTTTTTTTCAGAGTGTATTTAGTTTTCATTCGGAATACAATAGACGACAAGCTATTGAAACAGACAGGTACATAGTATTGACGTATGCGCTTTTCTTACCGGGTTGAGGAGCTAGGATTGCAGTAAACGAATTTTGGTCTCAAGTCACGTGCAGGAACATATGGAATGGTGAACTGACTGTACCAGAAGTTTTTAACACAAGAGTTTCTCTTAACAAAGCTTTAAAACTTGCAAGCTTTAATATTCTAAAATTATCAATGTCATTACCAATGGGCAGGTCGTAGGCAATATTCTTTAGAAGTGAACGCAGAAGTAAATACACCCTGTGCTGTGACCATAAACAGGAATTCCATATCTAAGCACACTATAGAATAAAGTCTCTATAACACATTTACGAACAGAAGGCATAAAATATCTAATATTATACAGGACACACGATACAGTACGAAGTATTTGGCAAACAAAAGAAAGATGTGAGTTCCAAGAGAGATCACTGACGAAGATAAGGCCCAGATATGTGACCGACTGCGCATATTTTACTGGTACATAGTTACAATCAAAACAGGAGGAAGTATGCAAACAGACGGGATGACTCAACTCAAATTGTTTTAATGGGTTATGAAAACATATAAGTTGTTTGGTTTGGTTTGGTTTGGTTTATTGGGGTTTAACGTCCCAAAGCGACTCAGGCTATGAGGGGTGCCGTAGTGAAGTGCTCCAGAAATTTCGACCACCTGGGGTTCTTTAACGTGCACTGTCATCGCACAGTACACGGGCCTCTAGAATTTCGCCTTCATAGAAATTCCGCCACCGCGGCAGGGATCGAACCCGCGTCTTTCAGGTCTGGATTCGAGCGCCGTAACTACTGAGCCACCGCGGCGGGTCATATAAGTTGTGTTTTAGAAATATTAACAATAATATTTATTCACATGCACTAAAGGCCTCAGGGAGGCATAACATAAGGGGGGGGGGAATACATGACCTCAATAAAAGCAATAATAAACACAAACAATAAAAACAAACAGTGCGGCAGATGCTTCACATATGAAAAGAAAGACTTCAGTTTGCGAAGAAATTCATCGCGGCTTTTAACTGACACAACGCTCTCTGGAAGTTTGCTCCAGTGACGAATAGCTATTAAGAGCGGTGAATGATGAAATAAGTTAGTGCGAGCAAATATGGGCTGGACTTTGAAGCTGTGGTCGAGTCGTGGAAAACTGCGGTGAGCAGGCGTGATATGAGCGGCGGAGAACGACGACGGTGCGTGATAATACCGATGGAATCATGACAGTAGAGAGAACGTTCTTTTTTTTTTTTTCAAAGAGAATAAATGGAGCGATTTTTCGATTCCCGTAACAATAGATGTGCGTGTATAATTTGCTGTGACGAACCGGGCAGTTCAGCTATATATGATTTATTGACTAAATACGCCTGATGTGGATTCCATATTGGTGAAGCATATTCTATTTTAGGACGAACAAGTGTTTTGTATGCGAGAAGTCTTGTAGATACGTTAGAGTGGTGTAGACTGCGTTTAATCAAACCAAGTGACCGAAATGCCTTGCTGGTGACTGTGTCAATGTTTTGTTGCCGTGTGAGGTTGCTTGATATGTGGACACCTAAGTATTTATGAATGCTGAGCGCTTCATAGTTAGACTGTTCGTAGAGTAATCCTTCACTACTGGATCAGATGTAGCGGTAAACCCTATAGACTTTGCCTTAGCGTCGTTTATTTCCATTTGCCAGCGTGCGCACCAATTAGGAAGTTCATTAAAGTCTGACTGTAACGTAACAATGCCCGAAGGTCTATGTTTCTCCCGGTAAATGGCACAATCCTCTGCAAATAATCTTGCAGTGGAGGTAAAGTTATCACTAATGTCTTTGATATATATGAGAAAAAGAACCCCAAGCACAATATCCTGCAGCACACCAGATTTAACATGAGCTAGAGAGGAACTCACGCCATCTATGGAAACTGACTGATAACAACCGGTCAGGAAATGTTCAGGCCACTGAACAACGTCGCTGTTGATATTAAGGCCGGTAAGTTTCAATAGTAAACGTTTATGCTGAACTTTATCGAAAGCTTTCAAAAAATCAATGAATATGGCATCAATTGGAAAAGCGTGGGCTGCTAGATCAAGGTCAGTTATCAGTTCAAATAATTGTGTTTCACAAGATCTACCACTGTGGAAACCATGCTGTTTAACCAGAATAATTTTGTTGCGTTAAGTACTTCATAACTGCTGATGATATAATATGTTCTAGGAGCTTGCAAGGTATGCTTTTGAGTGGAATGGGCGTGTAGTTAGAAAGCTTAGAAGAATTACCGGATTTTAAAATTGGAACCATTCCCACTCATCGTCATTTTCAAAAAAAAAAAGCGACAGAGAATGTTTACTGCAATGGAATCGGAGCGAAAGCACGGATTTGTGCAACGCAGAAGACGGCGGTGAGCAGGCAGTGCCGGAGGAGATGGAAGCTGATGAAGACGACGCTCTGCAATGCACAGCGCGAGAGAGTGATGCCGTTTAACACGAGGCGCGTTGGCTGCGGCAATAGCCTAGAGGTCTCGCGTGGCGGCCCTTAAAGGAGACCTGTTCGCGCAGCGGCGGGTCATGGATAGTGATTCAGTTTCTTTTTCAGCCGTCGTGGTGGCTCAGTGGTTATGGCGCTCAGCTGCCGGCCCGAAAGACACGGGTTCGATCCCGGCCGCGGAGGTCGAATTTCGATGGAGGCGAAATTCTAGAGGCTCGTGTACTGTGCGATGTCAGTGCACGTTAAAGCACCCCAGGTGGTCGAAATTTCCGGAGCCCTTCACTACGGCGTCTCTCATAGCCTGAGTTGCTTTGGGACGTTAAACCCCTATAAACCAAACCAAACCTATCAATTTCTTTTTCATGATTTGACCTCTAACTCAGCTGAAGGTGAAAACTGGGCACACGGCGGTCGAAGCACGAGGTACCGTGGTGAAGCTTTCGATTCAATAATTTTGCAAGAACACCATAGGTAGGCCCTGGTGCCGAGTTAGGAGCGAGACGATCGATGGCAGATGCAATTCCCTCGCAGGTCATAATCATAGGAGTCGCATGTTACATCAGGTGGCAGTGCATTTTCGTTCGTAAATACAAAATATGAATTGAATTCAGCTGCTGTCTCTCATGGTGAGAGCACTCTGTCGTTTTTACTAACTTGTATGGCGTTAGAGGAATACTTCGGACTGATTACTTTGCAGAATTTTTTGCTCTCAGTTACTACTAACAGGCCAGATATATCATCCTTGTAAAACTATATTTTGCTTAGAAGGTGAGGGTTCGGGCTAGTGGGTAGTCAACATGAGGATCCATAGCGCACAAAATTGAGGGAACACAACACGAGCGCTAAACTTCCACTGAATGAACTTAATTGGCGCTGACAGCATTATAAAGATAACCTACAACAATGATTATCTTGTCAAAGTCATGATGTGTCAAAGGAAGAGATAAAAACAATAAAACCACCAATCAGTGAGCAAGTTTATATATATTCCATTTATTTCCATCAAAGATGGGGGAGGCGAGGCAAAAAGCTGCGATAGGAGCTTGACAAGTCCTCGTCCCCTACAAAGCAGCAGCAGTACACGCCGACAACCCGACACATCTTTCATCGAAGAAAAACATAATAATACATAATAAAGTATAGAATGTACTACTCGTACATGAAAAACATAATAACACATAATAAAGTATGGGATGTACTGCTCGTACGAAAAGTGAATACAAGTTTCCAAGTGGGAGGAAGATTATATACTAATATCTAAGAAAAATGTAATGGTAAAAAGCAGCGCACAAATGTAATACAGCAACATAAAGGCGACATTGGTTGATAGTTCATAACAAAAAAGCATTCACAAATGTATGCATTCATGACAACTGAATTAGGCAAAGCTTAAGTATAAGTAAAAAATATATAGGACACACAAAGGTAACATTACAGGAATAAAGATTTCAGTTCATGTGGCTTAAGATCAAGAATATCAATGTGATCCTTTAGGTATGTGTTTAGTATATTAGGAATTCGATATTTTAGTGTCTGAAATCCATAATTAGTCCGGAAGGAATGCACTTTCCAAAACTCGAGATTGCGTGTGGGGTAGCGTGATGGACCTTTTATGGCTAATTCGGCAAACCTTATTAAACTATTGCATTTAGCTTTCTTTTCCCTGATAAGCCCAAGGCACAGGTGATAATTGTACATAAGAAGTACTTGCAACTGGGCTTGTTGGTGCACATTCGTGAAAGACATAAGAGCGCAAACTGGCAACACGGACAAGGAAGGAAACAGGACGAGCGCTACTTTTTTTTTTTTTGCCGCTATTCCTTCCGGGAGTTCAGCTCCTCCCAGGACTAACACATCATGGCGTCCGGGATCCTTGGTCTGCCCCTTCTTCAGTTGTTCCAAGTGTCTCGATACATGGTTCATGGTGCACTTCCACCAAAGCTCTGTTGTCTGGGCTGCGAGCTTCTTGCTTTCTCGATGTCTGATGGCCGCCAGCCACTCTTGGTCTTGGGCGTAGTACGCTGCCCGTAGAAGATCTTGAAGCAGCCTCACTTGGTACCACAGTTCGGACCGGAGTATCTTGCAGACACGTTTGGCGCTCGTCCTGTTCCCTTCCTTGTCCGTGTAGCCAGTTTGTGCTCTTATGTCTTTCACGAATAATTGTACATGTTGTCAAAACGTATTATGCCAAGGTTTTGCATTACAGAGTATATATCACAATCGTATTGAGAGCGTGTAATAATTCTAAGAACCCTTCGCTCTAATATACTCAACTTGTTTATGTTAGTTAGGGTAGTAGTACCCCAGACCAGACTACAATATTGTAAATGAGAGACAAACAAGGAATTATATAGGAGTAACAAAATATTTTTAGGGAGGAAATCTCTATGTCTGTACAAAATGCCGTTAATCGAGGCGAGCTTACTTGAGATGTAATCGACGTGTCTGTCCCAGGACATATGTTCCGTGAAGATCACTCCCAACGTTTTAAATTCACTCACTATTTCTATCTCCGTATTATTTAAACTAAGCGTTAAATTAGGTGGAATCTGTCGTGTCTTAGGACGGAAAACAATCGCTTTTGTTTTAGGAATGCTGATTACCAAGCCATTTTCCTGTGCCCAAGCAGCTACCTTAGCGAGTACAGAGTTGGCTATCATAAACAATTCAGTGCTGTCATCGGAAGAAAAGAATATGCTAGTATCATCGGCGTAAATTACAAACTTAGCTCGATCATCAAGACTGTCAATATCATTTAAGTATAGATTAAACAAAAGGGGGTCAAGAATACTCCCTTGAGGAACTCCAGTGTGAGTTTGTATTAAATGTGAAGGGTGACCATTGACCTCGACAAATTGACAACGATGAGAGAGGTATGATTTAATTAATTCCCATGCATTTCCGCGAATGCCATAAGATTCCAACTTTTCGAGGAGTAAGGTTCTGTTCAGGTAATCAAAAGCTTTAGTGAAATCAATGAACACACCCAACACAAGTTTTTTTGCTTCGATATTATGTAAAATATACTCCTTTTGATCAAGTAGAGCTAATTGGGCAGACCGATGTTTCCGAAACCCGTACTGTGCGCTCGACAATGCGTCTAATGTATCTAAAAAGGAAACAAGGCGAACCAGAAGAAGTTTTTCTAATCCTTTAGAGAACGCTGGCAGAATTGATATGGGACGGTAATTGCCGAGGTCATTGTGATCTCCTTTTTTATAAATTGGTTTCACTTTCGCTACTTGAAGCTGTTTCGGGAAGGTACCTGTAGTAAAACTCAGATTGAAAATGTGCGTTAGTACAGGTGCTATACAATCAATAACGTATTTTAATGGCTCGATTTGCATACCTTGAGTGTCACAGCTGCGTGAATTCTTGAGATTCAAGAATATAGAAGAAATTTCTTCGTCTGAAGTAGGTGTAAGAAATAAGCTGTGTGGGCAAGGAGGGTTATTAGAGAGCTTTGTATGTCTAGATAGCTGAGGGGTTGGGAGGCTAGCGAAGTGATCATTAAATGCGTCGGCTAGGGAAGCCCCATTAACTATTATTCCATTTATCAAAAGTTCTTCCACTGGGCTAGTTCTTTGTGAGCGGCACAGAACTTCATTTAGTTTCCTCCATGTTGATTTACTATTATTTTTAACTGCACTAAAAGACTTTTCTAGGTAATGTGCTTTAGCTTTCTTAATATCTTTATTTAGCTTATTCCGATACTTCTTGAATTCTCTCAGGAGGATGATATCTTTGGTCTGAATGAACCTGTGGAACATGTCGTTCTTTATTTTTATTCTTGCCATTAGATCGCCATTAATCCATGGCTTTCTTATTTTTCTGAATAAATTAATAGTAACAAAAGGAAAACAAGATATATCGCCCACTCCTTGAATCTAAGAAAGCTGTGTCTTTCCTTGATAATACCACCGAAGGATCACTGATACAATTTTCCAATCCCTCTTTTTCCATTGCTACAGCTTCAATTATTTCCCTTGTTTTCTTATCCCTATTTTTTCCTAATACTGAACACTCCTCGAAGTTAGGCGTGCACTTGTGATTACGGCAGTGACAAGCCAAATTACCTGACCCCTGATCTCTAACATTTCTCTGGTGCTTGCTGAGTCGCTTATTCAGGCACCGGCCTGTCTGCCCTATATACAACTTGCCACATGAAAGCGGCAACCTGTATATAACGTTATCGGTGCAAGTTACAAAGGGGTAACTTGCACCCCTTGAAACCTGAAAGGGGCAGGTTAAATCGACTGAAGCATAGCGAGGACAGAAATTTAAGTCTTGCAAGTGCTGTACTTCTTTATAGAGTGAATATATTGTTCGTAGGCAGCAGAAAGGATGGCGATATAGAGCTATAATAAGCTTTAAAGGTGAAATGAGAGTCTTTTCTCTCGACCATTTCAAGTTTCTTTATATCTTTTCTTTAGGAACGGATCCTACGCATCCGATGCATACTCAAATTTCGGACGAATTTGGGTGTTGAAGGCAAGTTGTTTAAGTCCAGGCGGAGTGTGTTTTGATTTGTGTTTATGAAGGCCTTGCGTTTCCTTCTCTCTTTTCTCTGGGCGTCGCTGTTCGCTTCCTTCAGCGATACCCTTCGTTATTTCGCTCTCGCCCACTTCGAGAGCGAGAGACAAAGGCCCGCTTACTGCTCGCCAGCTGAAAACCGCTGGGGCGCGAGGCCTGCGTTCACTATACGTGCTCAGTTGTCTCCCATCGCACTGGCAGCAGTGAAGTGAGAAAGGATATTGGCAAACTCTCTCAGGACGCGAACGACCTGATTAAGAAATGTCAAAGGATTAAAGCATAGAAAAGAACTGGCACAACTGTTGAAGCAAAGCTGTTTCAGCAAAACTGTTTGAAGTAAAAGAACAGTTATAAGGAATCCGTTATGATGGCTCACAATATGAACGAAACAGGAACAGAAAGGGCAGGGCTCAGTGCTTCACCGTTTCACCCTTTGACACAGGGAGATACACTGTGCACAGGATCGAGCAGGCTGTGCAGAACGGAGGCAGACTAAACATGGTCAAAAGGTAATCAGGCACGAGCAGAGATTATAAGTACACCCTGAGAGCATATCAAAGAAATTTAATTAGTAACTTAGATAATATAATCAAATAAACCGGATAATTATACACAGGTTCGTACTGTAGCCAAAATAATCAGGATGGTAATGACGAAGCCAGCGGTGCGGAGGCATTCGACATCCCACAGGCAACGAAAAAGGATATAAATGAAGCTTTACAACTAATGTAAACAAGTAAAACGGCAGACAAGGATTCTAACTCATTCCACATATTTATAATACGATTGAATAATTATTTAAGTGGATAAATAATTATAATTAATCAATGCCATTCACCTACTGTTTAATGGAGGTATTCCGAGGCCTGGATTGGGCAATGTTGGGGATAAGAGTTAATGAAGAATACCTAAGAAATCTGCGATTCGCTCTTGACATTGCCTTGCTAGGTTACTGAGGACATGAACTGCAAAGCATGATCAATGAGTTAGACAGGCAGAGCAGAACGGTGGGTCTAAAAATTTCACGCAGGAAAGCAAACTAACGTACAACAGTCTCGCAAGCAAACAGCAATTCAATATTGGCAACGAGGTGCTGGAAGTGGTAAAGGAATACGTATACTTAGGGCAGGTAGTGACAGCTGATCTGGATCATGAGAGGGAAATAACTAGAACAATAAGAATGAAGGAATGAGGTGGAGCGCATATGGCAGGTTTTCTCGGATCACGAATGGAAGTTTACCAATATCCCTTGAACGGAAAGTATAAAAGAGCTGTTTATTCTCGCCACTCACCTATGGAGCAGAAACGTGAAGGTTAACGAAAATGGTTCGGCTTGAGTTAAGGACAACGCAACGACATATAGAAAGAAAAATTACAGGTGTCACGTAAAGTTACCGGAAGCAGGCAGAGTGGAAGAGGGGAACAAATGCGGGTTAATGATATCCTAGTCGAAATCAAGAGGAAGAAATGGGCTTGGGCAAGGCATGAAATGCCAAGGCGGGTAACGGCTGGTCCTTAAGGGTAACAGTGTGGAAAGAAAAGGCAAGCGTAGCAGGGGGCGGCAGAAGGTTAGGTGGGCCGTGAGATTAGGAATTTTGCCGGGATGTGGCGGGCGCAGCTGGTGAAGGACAAGGTTAATTGAAAAGACATGGGAGAGGCCTTTGACCTGCAGTAGGCGTAGTCAGGCTCATGATGATGATTTACACGATCAATCAGGTGACACAGAAATGTGCAGAGTGGATTCAACACCTATAATTAGCTTTATTAGTTTGCGGGAAAGAATTGGATTCAATCGAAACCACACCATTCATGCTGGCATAGCGTACCAAAGGCGGGGAAGATGCATTTTGAAGATACTAGAGAATACGTATAGGGGTCGCACAACGGCCATTGTCCCAACAGGAAAAGACATAATTCCACTCAGGAAACGCGCGTCACGGAGGCACGATCTCTCCAGTACTACCCGTCGAGTGTTTACATGGGGTCTTTAGAAAACTATATTGGGAAGAATTGGGGATTGAAAATGGAGGATACCTTATCAATCGCCTATTATTGATGCCATTGACCTGCTAAGTAGCTCAGGAGACGAGCATACAATGGCTGAGGGCCCAGGAAGGCAAAGCAACAAGGTGGGTGTGAAGAAATTAAAGTAAACCTAAAGAAGCCTAATAAACATGAAGAGTCGCTTTGACTCAGGCTTCTCATGATAAACATGAGAAGCTTGAGTCGTTTTGGGACGTTAAACCCTAATAAACCAAATCTAAGTTATAGGTTTAACGTTAAGAGACAGGAAGGAGAAGAGTGGGTGTGGGAAGAAACAAGGGTTTAAAACATCTCATTAAATTGAAATCAAGAAGATTATGAAATTTTTCAACTTATATTCAGGACAGAGCAGTGAGCTATGGAAAGGAATTGTATAGGTTTAACGCTAAGAGACAGGAAGGAGCAGAATGGGTGTGGGAAGAAACGAGCGTTTAGAATATCTCAATAAATATAAATCAGCCAGAATGTGAACATTTTCAACTTATATTCAGGACAGAGCAGGGAACTATAGAAAGAAGTGTTATAGGTTTAACGTTAAGAGACAAGAAGGACCAGAATGGGTGTGGAAAAAAGAGACCTAGGAATATCTCATTAAGTCAAAATCAAGAAGATTGTGGAAGTTTTGAACTTATATTCAGGACAGAACTGTGAGCTTTTTAAAGAAATGTTATAGGTTTGACGTTAATAGACAGGAAAAAGCAGAATGGGTGTGGGAAGAAACGAGCGTTTAGAATATCTCAATAAATATAAATCAGCCAGAATGTGAACATTTTCAACTTATATTCAGGACAGAGCAGGGAACTATAGAAAGAAGTGTTATAGGTTTAACGTTAAGAGACAAGAAGGACCAGAATGGGTGTGGAAAAAAGAGACCTAAGAATATCTCATTAAGTCAAAATCAAGAAGATTGTGGAAGTTTTGAACTTATATTCAGGACAGAACTGTGAGCTTTTTAAAGAAATGTTATAGGTTTGACGTTAATAGACAGGAAAAAGCAGAATGGGTGTGGGAAGAAACGAGCGTTTAGAATATCTCAATAAATATAAATCAGCCAGAATGTGAACATTTTCAACTTATATTCAGGACAGAGCAGGGAACTATAGAAAGAAGTGTTATAGGTTTAACGTTAAGAGACAAGAAGGACCAGAATGGGTGTGGAAAAAAGAGACCTAAGAATATCTCATTAAGTCAAAATCAAGAAGATTGTGGAAGTTTTGAACTTATATTCAGGACAGAACTGTGAGCTTTTTAAAGAAATGTTATAGGTTTGACGTTAATAGACAGGAAAAAGCAGAATGGGTGTGGGAAGAAACGAGCGTTTAGAATATCTCAATAAATATAAATCAGCCAGAATGTGAACATTTTCAACTTATATTCAGGACAGAGCAGGGAACTATAGAAAGATGTGTTATAGGTTTAACGTTAAGAGACAAGAAGGACCAGAATGGGTGTGGAAAAAAGAGACCTAAGAATATCTCATTAAGTCAAAATCAAGAAGATTGTGGAAGTTTTGAACTTATATTCAGGACAGAACTGTGAGCTTTTTAAAGAAATGTTATAGGTTTGACGTTAATAGACAGGAAAAAGCAGAATGGGTGTGGGAAGAAACGAGCGTTTAGAATATCTCAATAAATATAAATCAGCCAGAATGTGAACATTTTCAACTTATATTCAGGACAGAGCAGGGAACTATAGAAAGAAGTGTTATAGGTTTAACGTTAAGAGACAAGAAGGACCAGAATGGGTGTGGAAAAAAGAGACCTAAGAATATCTCATTAAGTCAAAATCAAGAAGATTGTGGAAGTTTTGAACTTATATTCAGGACAGAACTGTGAGCTTTTTAAAGAAATGTTATAGGTTTGACGTTAATAGACAGGAAAAAGCAGAATGGGTGTGGGAAGAAACGAGCGTTTAGAATATCTCAATAAATATAAATCAGCCAGAATGTGAACATTTCCAACTTATATTCAGGACAGAGCAGGGAACTATAGAAAGAAGTGTTATAGGTTTAACGTTAAGAGACAAGAAGGACCAGAATGGGTGTGGAAAAAAGAGACCTAAGAATATCTCATTAAGTCAAAATCAAGAAGATTGTGGAAGTTTTGAACTTATATTCAGGACAGAACTGTGAGCTTTTTAAAGAAATGTTATAGGTTTGACGTTAATAGACAGGAAAAAGCAGAATGGGTGTGGGAAGAAACGAGCGTTTAGAATATCTTTTCAAATATAAATCAGCAAGATTGTGAACGTATTCAACTTATGTTCAGGATATAGCAGTGAACTATAGAAAGAGGTGTTATAGGTTTAACGTTAGGAGACAGAAAGGAGGAAGGAGCAGAATTGGTGTGGAAAAAAAGGGAGCTAAGAATATCTCATTAAGTCAAAATCAAGAAGATTGTGAAACTTTTCAACTTATATTCAGGACAGAACAGTGAGCTATTTAAAGAAATGTTACAGGTTTGACGTTAATAGACAGGAAGGAGCAGAATGGGTGTGGGAAGAAACGAGCCTATCGGGCGGCAAATTGCAAGGAGAAATGGAGGGGCGTACCTGGGACCGGGGTCTGGCACAGCGGTGCCAGGTGTCGCCGACAGTCCTGCGGCATTGCCTTCGCGGAACCACGATACCAGCTAAGGCACGTTCTGGGGCCTCCGCTCTTCGGCGCTGCAGAACGAAGAGCGAAACGGAAGGTTTGAGTTGCTCGCCTTATCCCAGTAATGTTCCCAGTTACTCGCTGGTACAATCCAATTTTAGCTCTACTCACCTGTGGGGCAGAAACGTGGAGGCTAAGGAAAAGAGTTCAGCTTAAGTTAAGGACAACGCAGCGAGCCATGGAAAGAAAAGTGATAGGTGTAACGTTAAGAGACCAGAAGCGGGCAGAGTGGGTGAGGGAACAAACGCGAGTAAAGGACATCCTAGTCGAAATCAAGAGGAAGAAGTGGGCTTGGGCAGGGCATGTAATGCGAAAGCAATTAAGATAACCGATTGTTGTTACGGGTAGCGTGCTGGATTGCAATAGAATCCAAACATAGCAGGAGGCGGCAGGTTAGGTGGGCGTATGATATTAAGAAGTTTGGGGGATAAGGTGGTCGCGGCTTACCTCTATGCAGGGTTTATTGGTGAGATATATGGGGCGGGTCTTTGTGTTTCAGTCACGGAGATGATGATTGTGATGATGGTGATCAATCGCTGGTATTTTTCAGTGCATCAAAACATCCACGTATCTTATATTTTTCTAGTTTTTTTCTGTTGTTGATCATCACCATCATCAGCCTGACTACGCCCACGGCAGGATAAAGGCCTCTCTCACATCTCTCCAATTAACCCTGTCCTTTAGCAGTTGCGTCCACCTTACCTCCGCAAACTTAATTTCATCCGCCTACATCCTACCGCGTCCCACTATGTTTGCCTTCTCTTGGAATTCAGTCCTGTACGCTAAGGACAAACGGATATCTTGCCATCGGATATCATGCCCTGATCAAGCCCATTACTTCTTGATTCCAACGAGAAAGTCTTTAAGCCGCGTTTGTTCCCTGACCCACTCTGCCCTCTCCCTGTCGCCTAGCGTTGCACCTACGGTTTTGCCGCCCATAGATCGCTGCGTTGTCCTCTATTTAAGTGGAGCCCTTTACGTTAGCTTCCACTCTTTTGCCTCATAGGTGAATGGGAAGGTGTCGGTGTGCTTCTTGTGGATACCTTACCCGAGTACGACTTCTTGAAACAAAGCTCACGAGACGGAAACGCTGTCTCTGTTTCTTTCGTACTGTGTTCCGACTCGTGCGCTTTGTTTTGAGAAGTCCTAAGCCAACTCGCCCACCAGTCGATTCTTCTGAACTTTGTATGGCTCCTTGTAACCATAAGCACCCCTATAATAATTCGTTCCTGTTGATGTGGGTAACTAGTAGACAAATAAATTAATCAGTTGTAACACAGACAGTGGGCTCTGGAAATTCAACCCGCCACTTTGAGGCGGCTGGAAATTCCGACATCGGTGCATGCAATCGAGAACTGTGGTCAGTATCAGCGTTAATCTAAAAGAGCGTGAAGTAGTGTCTTGTCGTACAATAAGACATAACGGCCTTTTCGCTAGCTACCCAAGTAGTGACCCTCTCTCGTCTGAAAGCTTCACTTTGCCACCTGCCAAACGTGGAAGCTGGCACCTGGCAGGTGGAGGCTTCACTGGGTCACAAAACGGCTTTTTCGCTACTCGCCCACCTAGTGCAGGCACCTGCCAAAGGAAAGGGGATTTCTTCCTCTCGACTTTCCCCAGCAGCCCGTCGCCTGTCACCTTCTCTTCGTCTGCCCTTCAATACTGGCACTTCACCCTCCTCTGAAAGTGGAGAGGGGGATGTCGTCCTTTCTACTTTGCCACTTGCCAACGGTGGCAGGATGGCAGCGATGGTGTAGAGGTAGCGCATCCGCCTCGCGTGCAAGAGGACCGGGGTTCGAATTACGATCCCGCGCAATTCACCAAAACTTTGCGTATCGATAGAATAAACATGCCTGGGGTGCATCCTGAATTCTAGGTGACCAGAACCGACAACGCACTCCCTCATCAGAACAGGATCTGGCCAGATCCTGTTCCAACCTTCAGATCCTGTTACAACCTTCCATGAACAAACCAATTAACCCTCGGCCCTCAGTCCCCAGCGGCTGCGAAGCAACTGACCAAGGCGGCAGTCAGAAGTATGAGATCTTCGATGCTGGCTGTCAAATTGATGCCGTTTTTCTCGATTTTTCGAAACCATTTGATCGCGTTCCTCATCACAGGCTTATGCTTAAAGTAACGCAGTTGAATATTCACCCCGCTGTTTTTACTTGGATTGCCGACTTCCTCAACGCTAGACCTCAGTTTACCTCCATTAACAACTACAACTCCACTTGCCCTAAAGTGACCTGCGGGGTACAACAGGGGAGCGCTCTTGGTCCACTCCTCTTTTAAATATGATTTACCAAACTCTGTGTCTTCTCGAGTTGGGCTCTTTGCCGATGACCGCGTAATATACCATAATATAGTTCCTATGACTGACCAGCAATGTTTGCAGACTGACCTGGATGCAGTAACCGCACGGTGCACATCTTGGCTTATGGCACTTGATACTTCTAAAACTGAGATTATGTCTTTCACTCGCAATTCTCGCATTCCCACAACTTATTTCCTAAATAACGATTCTGTCAAACTTTCAACTTCTTACAAGTACCTCGGAGTTCACCTGAAATCAGACTTAAATGGCTTAATCACATTATTCTAACTTTAGTATACGCCAACCGCTCACTCGACCTACTAAAGCATAACCTCAGACAGGCTCCACCGAACCTGAAAATACTCGCGTTCATTACACTCATTCGTCCGAAGACTGAATATGCGCCAGCCATCTGGGATCCTGATCAAGCCTATCTCGTAGCTAACATTGAATCCATGCAGAACCGCGCTGCGCATTTTATTTTTTTTAGATTACTCACACACTACCAGCGTCACTGCCTTAAAAAATCGCGCCGAATTAGAAGACTTACCGCCGAAGACGTACCGCCGTGTCTTACCGCCGTAAAGTATCGCGACTAGCGCTTTTCCATAAACTGTATTACCATTCATCGCTGCACCACGGTTTTTTTCAAGTCACCATCAGCCTTCTTTCCGCGACTCGACCATCCGCACGAAATTAAACGCATCGCGTGTCGTATCTGCATTTGCGAAGTCCTTCATATCACGCACTATCATAGAGTGGAACAATTTACCAGCGCCCATCGCCATTGGATCTAGTGCCTCCACATTCCTTGCTCTCATCCGTAGCGACGTTGGCATTTGAAATGTTCGAAATTTTAATGTCTTTTTTTTCTCCAGTTGCTGTACTTTTGCGATTACCTCTGTTCTTTTCGTGCCTAATACGTACACTGTTGTATTTTTAATTTCAGCTATGCCTAATCGTTTTCATTAAACCTTTAATTTGTAATATATTGTTTTCTATCGCCTGCTCATTTATTTACTCCTTGGTTCTTAATTATTTTGCCATGTTATACCTAGCATGTTTATTGTTTCTTTGCTAGTTCATGATGTTCCTTTTGCATGTTTTTTACACTGCCCCTCCCCACAGTGTAATACCCTCGAAGGAGGGCCTTTAGAGGTATGTTGAATAAATAAAAAAATAAATATTCGGAAGCGCGCTAAAATTTTTAAATTTCCATGCTGTTATGTAATATACGGGATAAAATGGCCGCAGTTTGCACAGTACCAGATTTACAGGAGGGAGAACGCGGCTTCTGTACTGCAGTGGACGTTGTTATCCTGATGATGGCTATGCTGTGTAACATGTGCGACGGAGGCCTTAGGCTGGAGTTGGCTGAGTCTCCTTTTGCCTCGTCTCGTGGACAGTAATTATGTGAGGTGGTTCAAAAGCGACCGGTATAAAAAAATTCATAAATTAGTAAACAAATAAACTACAACCGTTGTGCACTGGATAAAAAGAACAAAAGAAAACGCGGAATCGACACTGGTGGTGCAGCTTTTGCACTAGCTTGTATCGCTTAGCGCCAAGGCTTGCTGACGTATGCAAGCAAGAGCAGTTGCGCTCTTCTGTACAGCAGCGATTCGGGTGCAACTCAAGAGCGCAGCGGCAGATACACTCTAAGGTGGCACTTTAGTCGACCGCCCTGCACCTTCCACTTGCGTTAGCAGGTGGCTTGAAACTGCAGGGCAGTTAAAATCTAAGTCACGAGTCATGACATAAGCCGAAGCCATTGGTAGGAGGGCCTTCCTTGAGGAGCATCTGCCATTTCGATTCTTGAGTTGCGGCTGACTTCAGCCTACAGTGCGCACGTTGCTCATGGTTACAAAACAAAAAGGGCAAAGACGTGATGACAGTAAGCGCAGCCTTCGTTGTTGCTCTTTTCTAAGGCCCCGACAGACTACCTTGGTGAGCTGCGTCTGCCGAGCCGCCGCCCACCCACAGCAGGCGCTGGTCCCCGGCCCACGCCGCCCTGCAGGCCCGCTGCAGGGCGGAAGGAGCCAGGACGGCGAGGCGACCCCGCCGGCAGGCGCCGCTGGCTTCAAGCCACGGCAGCCGCAAGGGTCGGCGGCCCGCTGGCTGGTGAGGCACCCACAGGCAGGAAGACCCCAGCTGGCCCAGAGCGGCGCTCCTCGCCAGCTGGCCACACGAAGGATCTGCGACGGCGAGAGAAGGCCTCAGCAGCGATCTCCGTTTTCGGCTCAAACGCCGTGCGACAGCTGTGGCGTGAATCGCGTGCTTGTGACTTTATTCAGCAGCTGATTGGCTTGACGAACATCTCCGCCTACTGGCACCGTCATTAGGAGTCACTCAGAAAATCAATCAGCGCTTTTACTGGTTACGTAAAGAGTAAAAAACATATAAGGACAACATTTAAAAATATAAAATTACGGGAATACGGAACTATACGTGAAAGTCTGCATGCTTTGCACACGGATTTCTATGTGATGACGTCAGTGTGAGTATCGACTTCTGCATATGCGTTGTCGTATGGACCGTATGTAGGCTTCTTCAGTGTAGTTTAAGCCATACGCGGGAGTCATCATTCCACGCGGGATCGACAGGGCGCTATTTCCTGCGGGTAAGAATCGACGCCTCGCGCCGTTGTCTGTGAAGACCACCGAGTGCACAGCTGAAGGTGGTCGGCGTTTACGAGACCCCCTAGCGTGTAAACGTGAGGGTCAACTAATCTTGGACCAGTCCCCTCCATTGCCGCTCAATGCGACCAGCTGCTGCTACAGCGACCACGGCGGTTCGGTTTGCTCGCTATACCGCTCCATCGAGGCTACTAAGCTTGGCTACAGTGCGTCGCCTTGAGCGGCAGGTCAAGTGTGTTTATGACGACTGCAGTTAGGGCCACATTTTCCGACTGCGCGACGTGGACTGAGACGAAGTTGTGCGAGGAGGAAAATGAGCGAACAGGTGCCGCACGCTGATTAGTGGGAGAACTCTCGCCACCAGTCGCGTAATGGGCGGAGAGGGGCAGTCCACCACTGCTCTACATACCTGCCCCCTTACATGAGTGAGTGAGCGACCGTGAGGGAGGCATGCGCAGCCTGCACCCCTGCTCGGCACCCCTCAGCTTTCGCTGGAATTCGTAGTACCACGAGGGTTGACGACGGGGAATTTTTCTACACCACCCGTTCTTGGGTCTACACGAGCGCACTTATTAGAGTAGAAAGACGGACTTGTTGGTCCTGTAACTCTAGTGCATTTTTCCAGCGCAAATATAGACAGGCCGTAGCAAAGCTTTTAATTCTGGCGACCAGCCCGAAATTCGACAAGGGACAGAAAAAAAAGACAACACGTGCGCTGAACAACACGTGCGCTTTCTGTCCCTTGGCGAATTTCGCGCTGGTCGTCAGAATAAACACCAAAAAACTCGCTCAGCAGAGCATGCTTCAAAGTTCTTTCTTGCTATCGCTCCCCTCTATACTTCTCCTCGCTATACTCTCCCTTTCCTTTTCACCTCAGGCGGCTGCAGCTCGGGTGTTGCCCCGGCCGGCAACATTTTTTTCTTTCACTTTTTTTCTTTAAAACAAACCGCCACCACCATATACACACAGGACAAACGCTCAACTTCAATTCATGGTTTAATGACATGACCACAAATACATAAGCTCAAACAATAAGCCTGAAACCGACATATCACTAGCGCTTGGTCCGTGACTTCCCTTACGATAAAACAAAGAAGGCACAGCAAAAAAAAACCTTTAGGAAGCCAGGTGAATCACCTGGGCGCACCTGCCATGCGGTTCTTTAGAAAGCAGCTCTTTGGACTTTTCGCCTTCATTTGGAGAGCGTCGAAAATTTCTCTACTGCCCTGCTGCTTGGAGCTGCTCAGTGCACGATGGTCTCCTCGGGCAGCGGCTTCAGTGTTCCGCCAGGCTGCCGTTCAGTGCTCTCGCAAAGTGTCGTTGCAACATCCCGTCTGTCCGACGCAGCTTTTTCCACAACAGAGAGGCATCTTGCAGACGGACCCTGTTCTACAAGCAGTTCTTCGTGCAGGCCTCATTGCCATGCTCTTGCACGGCAGTGCCACATTTTCAGGACCAGGGAACACGACTGGAACCCCCCATTTTCCTGCCGCTTTTTTTTAAGCGGTGGGAGAACCGACGGATTTAGGGAACAGCAACAGGCCTTGCTTTTTGTCCTCTGTTCTGGTCTTGACGCCCTCGTTCGCCGTTCTCCACTTCCCGCAACTGTTTGTCTGCTACCGTCCGCACAAGTTCGTTCTGGAGGACCGCGTTGCACTCTGGAGGCCGCAAGTTATGCACAGCACTTTGCGAGAGCAGGCAGTTTACGGCGATTACCCTTTTTACCAGCTTCCAATGGGCCGAATTGCAGCTCGGAACTTCTTTTTTTGACAACGGCCTATAGGTACAACTCGCCTTCAACACGCCTCTGTTTCAGGCTTCTTGTCTGTGATCATATATATTTGTGGTCATGCCATTAAACCACTAGTTGAAGTTGAGAGTTTGTCTTGCGTGTGTCTCTTCGCTACGTCCTGCCTAATTTTGCGCTGAAAAAATGCATTCGAACTGCACGAGCACCACTCGTTATAGTACCTGAGGAAACCAGCAGCGGCCGCCCGTGACACTGCACACGCATGGCCTTGACAAGTCGATGCGGTACACATCACACATTGGACTTTCCCTAAGCGAGTAGTTTCGCCACACCTTGCTCCTCAACCGGTGGGCTCCGGATCGATTTCCGCCAGCGGCAAGATGCATTCCCAACGCTCACGTCATTAGCCCGAACCGGGAACGAAAACGCATCGCACCTCATCCACGCGTCACCCTGTTGTAGCAGCTGTTACGCTTTCCCCGTTCAACGAAATAAATCAAGCCATTACGAGCCGTCTCGTGCTTTTTGCTTATCGACCTGTCGTCCCCATTCCACTGGACTGCATCGCTAAAAGCTAGGAGGACGAAAAACATATTTGCTGCTATGAGGGGAAAAAAAGCGGGGGAGGGGGCGGCGACCGTCGCGTTCTACCGCAAACTAGTGTTCCCCACCGGCTCCGAACGCCAGCAGTGCGCGAGGCTTGGGTCCACCAGCCTCTGACGACAAGATGGCGTGACACCAGCTTCCGTGTTCCTCAACCAGGATCGAAGTTGACTAACATTTCATTTATACGCGCGACAGCCTTCCAGCGCCTACTCGACGAGTCCCGTCTGCCAGCGAACGCGGTGCGAACCCATTTTGTGGACAGAGGGGAGGAGACGCAGACTCGCACCGCCGCTCTTCAGCATGAGCTGCCGCCGGGCGGAGTGCAGAAAAGCTTTTTCTGAATAACTCAAGATGTTCCTAGAACATTCCACACGCACGCAATTTTTCATATAAATTTCTTCAGACCACCAAACTGTTTCATCTTTCGATTATGCCGTGCTTTAAAACGCGAGATTACTAATATTACGTCTTATCTTCATGAACTGCCTAATACTGAGCCAAGCGGTAAAGTCAACAACAGAAGGAACGTCGAACAATGTCATGTTAAGACGTACAGAAGAACATATGGCTGCCAAATGCTTGAAAACATACTACCGCGTCTGCTAAGTACCCTTTGTTTTAATATTGCCCCAGAAACCAACTTGTACAGGAACCTTTTGGAATATTTTTTAATGACTGGCATTCCAATGCGTTTGCAAGGCAAAGTAACTGTATTGCAAAAGAATTGAAATCCGGACCAGTTGGTACATAGTTAGGCGAAAAAAACTAGTCAAACACAGACTAGACACAAGAGGAGGAGTTCACAACACAACGACTGGACTATAAACTGTGCTTTATTGAACCAGAGACTTTCCCAGTACGGCTCACAGGACATGCGCGTCAGTACCGAAACCATCACCGGACAAGTGAAATCAAATAGGTAAGCAACACAACTATCGCCAGCGCCATTCTGCTTCTCGTCCTTCGAGGTTTTGTCTATCCGTAGAACACAATTAGTTGTAGAGTTCGCGCAGCCGTTCATTGATACACCGGCCTGTTTAGCCGATTTTTTTATTTTTATTTATACATACCCAATCCCACATTTTGGGGATTCTAGCAGGGTGGAAGATCAAACTATGGAACACAACACAATGACAAAGCACAAATAAAGAACGGCATGTTGGAGCAAGCGATGTAAAAGAAAACAGCAGTATTAAAGAACATTACCGAAGGTGGGAAGCAAATGATGTTAGTGATGAGTGCGTAAATTCAATGTCACTAAGATTATTCAGTCAGTTGCTGTTCCTGGGGAAAAAAAAAAGAATACTTACAACAGCTATTGCGCGGTTGAGATGGGGTCATTGTTAAAAAATGCTTTTGCCTAGTAGCTAATCCGATTGAGAAGGAGATTATATCAGAAAGGTTGGTTTTATAGCGCCCTTTAATTAATTAAAATAACTTAAGGAGGCTGAGACGATTCTTTTCACTTAATGGTGGCAAGTTAGCTCTTGTCAATAAACAGCTAACTAATGTTCCCTTTAAGTTGTTATAGAGAAATCTTTCCCCATTTCTCTGCAGTTTTTCTTACTTACTGATGTTTGTTTTAGTGCAGGGGTTCTAGATAGTAGATGCCTAATCGAGAATGGGAAGAACAATTGATTTATAGGCAGGAAGACGAGCTGAAGGGGTAGACAGCTATAGAGCGCGCCTCAGAAAAAAAAAACAGCTTGAAGTTTGCAGCATTAGTTGCAGAGTCTATATGTTTATTCCAGCTGAGGCCACTGGTTATCCACAGTCCGAGGTATTTGTATGCGTCTACTTCAAAAAGGTTTGCACCGTTAACTGAGTAAACAAACTTCAAAGGATTTCTTTTGCGCGCCATGGTCACAGAAACAGTTTCTTCAAAGTTAATTGATATTTGCTAATATTCACCCCAAGCGGTAACATCATGAAGAGCCTCATTTAACAATAATTGATCAGTTGTACTGTGAATCTCAGTATAAATTATGACCATCAGCATAAAGTTTGATTTTCTCAGGAACGTCCTGGACAATATCATTTATAAACAACAGGAAATGGAGAGGCCCAAGTACCGAATCCTGGACAACACAGAATCCACATTATTTTTACTTGTATTTTTTTATTTTTTGTGTTTGCACTTTTGTAGTTGTATTTTTTGTATTTTTGTTATCCTCTGTACTTTCGGCCAAACGAGCAGAAGTCATTGTGTCCCCCCCCCCCCCCCAACCTGCAGTAATGTCTCCGGGTGCTGCAGGTATCTGTAATAAATAAATAAATAAATTTACAATGTCGGAACAGTGTTCGTTAAAGGTTACGTATTTTTCTTATCGGTGAGAGCTGAGATCCATTTCACTAACTTATAATTTTTAAGTATATTGACTAATTTTTAAATCAACTTATTGTGCGAAACCTAATCGAAGGCATTAAAGAAATCCATGAATATTACATGTCTATCTTTGTTTAATTATTGAAGTGGCATAGTCATGCACCGTTTCAACTAGTGGTTGTTGAAAAACCTTTTCTGAAGCCATGTTGACATGCTGTAAAAAAAAGTTGTTTTTTTCGATGTAAACTTTTTCTCATATGACGGGGAACTTATACACTACGCCTGCGCAGCATTTTGTGAAAAAAATTTCATGCTTCGTCGTACAACTAAGGATTCTCGAATCGCCTCCTGATATACGCGAGCACAGCCCAGACAGCTTGCAGGGAGCAGAAAATATAACGTTAACGCCGGTAAGCTATTGAAAACTGCGATCCCGTGAGGTTTCAGAACGCCTGTGGTATGTCAGTGGACGCCTTTCTGGAAATTCTATTCTTTTACCTGCCTTCCACCATTGTTCATTTTAAGGGCTCCTTGTACCTACAGAAAAAAGGAATATGTATTGGCGCTAGCGTAACTCCGGTGTTGTGTATTTTTTTTTTGCCAAATTTCACCATTCACCTAAAGGCGTTATTCTAGAGAAGCTTGTGTGCAGAGTCTTTAGGTACGTTGACCATTTCTTGACACATTTAGAGCTTTCATCGAATGACTCCTTGCCTGCACTTGCAGAAGATATTTTAAATGCTTTTAAAGCTTCTTCCCGCTCTCTCAACTTCACCCAAGATTCCATAAGCTTCTTAGATCTGCAACTAACCTTCTCTGACGATGGCCATTTATGCTGGATGCTTTCACCTAGGAGCTAGAAGGCATTGTGCCTTTCACATCCACACATTCCACGATTGTGATAAGAGGAATTGCTATGAACAGCTTCCTCAATGCTCTGGGAAAAAGCTGCCACCACGCTATGAAGAGCCCCTTTTAAAAACAGCTCCTACGTTTGGAGGCAGCGGGATTTCCAAGAGCGGGGTCTCCCAGCCTTCTGCAGTCGGCGGCAATTCTTTAGATTGACATCTGTCTCTGCCCAGGAAAAACAGGTGCAAGCTGTCAAGGAGCATGCGTCGTCTAGGCCGGTTCGTCCAGCGATCATCGGTTAGCTTCCAAGAACGATAACCGCATGTTCTTCACTCGGCGGTATCAAGACTGCCGAAGCAAGATCTCCGCCCCCTCGACGAGACTGGGCGCCAGAGGGCAGCTGGTCGTCCCAACATCGCCTTTAAAAGCCTGGACTGACTCCCAGCCTTCTGCAGTCGGCGGCAATTCTTTAGATTGACATTTGTCTTTGCCCAGGAAAAACAAGTGCAAGCTGTCAAGGAGCATGCGTCGTCCAGGCCGGTTCATCCAGCGATAATCGCTTAGCTTCCAAGAACGATAACCGCATGTTCTTCACTCGGCGGTATCAAGACTGCCGAAGCAAGATCTCCGCCTCCTCGACAAGACTGGGCGCCAGAGGGCAGCTAGTCGTCCCAACATCGCCTTTAAAAGCCTGGACTGACTCCCAGCCTTCTGCAGTCGGCGGCAATTCTTTGCCACAGATCGACATTTGTCTCTGCCCAGGTGAGCTAAGGCTCATAACTGCTTTACCTCTTTTCTATCTGCCGTAGACTGCTCTAGAAGGTTTTACATTTTGTGTATCTCTTGAAGGTTTTTTCATGCCTTTTGTGGCTGCGCTATGCCACCAACGTCCTGTGCAGATTGCTCTGATCCTGTTTCTGATGATGGTCGTTTCATGTGTTGCAAAGAGTGTAAAAAATGCCTTCCATTTGAGCTCATCTTGTTCTGGAATTGCCGAAACAACGTTTCTTTCAATGGGTTCATCCAAACGTGAAGCATGGAAGTGTCGTAACTTCCGACAAGGAAAAAATCGATCCGCGGTTCCAGAACCGTATAGCACAGATCAACTAAAAGCTCTTCAAAGCCAAATAGGGGCTATAAATCAAAATTTGAACGATCTCTCATCTCTCCGTCTGGATATTAATTTACTGTTACCACTCCCTAGTAAGATCGATCAACATCTGAGACTGACGTCAACTGTTGACAAGCTCCAGTCATCAGTAAGCGAGATACAGAATTTTATCACATTTATGTCATCGAAGTACGATGACTTTCTCGTTAGGTTAGAGGCTAGTGAAAAGGAAATCAAACATGCCAACTCGGAGGTTTCGTCACTCACGCTTAAAGTGCAGGAGCAGGAGATCGAGATCCAAGCTTTGAAGAGTGAGATGAATAAACAGGAACAGTACAGTCGCCGTCCCAACCTGGAAATTCACGGCCTTCCAGTTACTCCTAAGGAGGACTTGCGCGATGTAGCGGCGAATCTTGCCGGAAAATTGAACATCAACGACTTCGACAGCTCTGTTATTCTTGCTATCCACCCCTTACCGTGCAAAAAAGACAAAATTCCAGTCGTTCTGGTTAAGTTTGCTTCTGTATCCATGAAGGAAACGTGGTGGACTTGTCGACATGAACTGAAGAACGTATGCAAATCTGAGGAAGACCCCAGACTTTATTTCAATGAAAACCTCACAGCAGTAAACAGGGAACTGTTTTGGATTTCCAGGAAAAAGGGAAAGGAAAAGAATTATATGTATGTTTGGACCAAAGAGGGAAATGTTTTCCCAAAGAAAGTGGATGGTGATTATTTGATTCGTGTGAACCACGTGAACGATCTAGCGCTCTTTACGTAACAGTTGCTACCGCCGCATCTATCACTGATAAGATGTTTTTAGTGCCACATCATGGACCTGTGCGAAAGTTTGGTTGATTTTCAAGCATTTGATTGTCATTTTTTCTTTCCTTCAGCAGTTACTACTATCCATGTTAATATCCGCAGCTTGCGAAAACACTGGGATTCCTTCTATACTCACGTTAACAGTATTTTACACAAAGTAGACGTTTATGTTCTTACCGAAATAAATGTATCCGCAGCTGAGAACGAGTTATTCACTCTCCCAAGATTCGTTTGCTTTTGGTTCACTCGAGTCTCGCAAAGGGGCGGGGGAATAGCAGTTTTTGTGCGGGATACTTGGAGCGTGGAACAGATAGCGGCAAATTTTCCTAGTGCAAAATCTTTGGCACTAAACATTTCAAACCAGTTTAGCCAATTATCCCTTTTGGCAATATACAGACCACCTTCAAGTAACCTGCACTCCTTCCTTAATGAGTTGGAAGCACATTTACTGAGGTCCTCGTTAGACCCTAACATATGTCTAGTAGGTGATTTTAATATCGATATTCTTAATCACACAGTATCCTCGGCTTGTGATTACTTAGATATCATTGCAAAACAGAGCCTTGAAGCATCATTGACATTCCAACTAGGGAAGAATTACTTCTTAATTATTTAGTAAAGTCTTGTATAGATCATTTCAACATCCGCACGGAGATTGCTTCAGTTCACGGTGCAGTAATACAGCAAAATGTTGCTTACCATTACTTTATTGCCTGTCAGTTGCGCTTCCCGTCTCTTTTGTCATGTTCTAAATCTAACGTCTGCCGGTCTGTTACTGATACTGTTACTTTTGATAATTTTTCAGCTTTGTTTGACTGGCCAGGTATGCTGGAAACGACCGACAGGTCTGAACTATACGAGAAATTTTCATGCTCGATAGAATCTATTTACAAATCTAGTGAAAAGAAAGCTTATGTCCGTCAACGCCGCTCGAATCAACCCTGGATAAAAAGTGTGATTTTGTCCGCTATCAAAGAAAAAGACCTACTACGGCAACGCTGCAGACGTACGCCCAGTGATAGTGCTCTGCGTGCTCAATTTAGAACTTCTCGAAATAAAGTAAATGCCCTCATTCCTGCGGCCAAGCGTTCGTACAATAGAAACCGCTATCATCAATCTCGTTATAATCACAAGAAAATATGGTCTCTTATAAATGAGGTGAGAGGTATACCTTCAAACTCGACTAATGATGTGCAGAACAATTTTTATTCAGATTTATCAACAGTCGTTAACAACTTTAACTAATTCTTCGCTAAGTTTTCTGGGGCGTCCAAGCGTTCGTGTTCCACTGTTAGCACAACTAATCCGGTAATTGAATCCGCTTTCCTTCCCTCTATCACGGAAGAAATTTACTCTTTATTAGGCAGCTTCGGCAGGCATCAATCACCAGGAGTCGATAAAATCCGCATGTTTCATCTTTACAGGAATTTCGGCATTTTGAAGAAAGTCCTGTTAGAAATCCTGAACCGGATAATTGTAAACGGAAGCATTCCTGCACGTTTAAAAACAGCCGTTGTGCGGCCTCTTTTTAAAGGTGGCGATGCAAAGTGTGTGCATAATTACCGCCCCATTTCCATCCTTCCTAGATTAGCGAAAGTTTTAGAAAAACACATATTCTTAGTAATGAACTTTATTTCCAAATCGTGTGTGTGTGTGTGGGGGGGGGGGGGGTTCCGATTGTCAGTACGGTTTTATCGAAAGAAGAGGCACTCAGGCCTTGTTAGAAGAAATGAGTGACCACTTGTTTTCTTCACTAGAAAGAAATCTCGTATCATGTGCACTTTTTCTGGATGTTGCAAAAGCGTTTGACACGGTATGTCATGCTATATTATTGGATAAGCTCTACAATTTAGGTTTTCGTGGTCCTTTTTTTATGTTGTTGCAAAAGTTCCTTACAGATCGTTCCCAGCTTGTTTCTATTTCAAATATCTGCAGTCCCCATGTTTTTCTCAAGGCTGGTGTACCGCTAGGTTCCATACTGTCTCCCTTACTTTTTAATGTCTGTGTTAAGGAAATGTGTACTGTGCAACCTACTTGCAAACTATTTCAATATGCAGATGATACTGCACTTGTAGCTGCTCACGTGAACTTTTCTAACGCATTTTCAATGTTTCAAACCGAGGTCAGAAAATTAATGAATTGGTTTGATATGAATTTAATAGATATTATTCATTCTAAATCGAAGTTAGTTTGCTTCCGCAGCCCACTCAAGAGTGTGTCACTCTCTTACCCCCTTTATCTCCACTCATCCCGATGTTTGAACTGCTCTTGCACTCCAGTACAGTTTTCGGATTCTGTAAAGTATTTAGGGATTTGGTTTGATTCCGGTCTTCTTTTTTCTACTCACTTATCCTACATATGTGCAAAACTTCGTAAAGTCGTCTGTTTGTTGTATCGTATTAAGATGTTTCTACCAATTTCGGTTAGGAAATTATTGGTTCATTCCTTAGCGTACAGTGTACTCAGGTATGGAATCACAACTTTTGTTCATTGTTCTGGTATCTGGCATCAACGCGTAAATAGATTTTTAAAATGCATGTTAAAAACTGTTACTTACTATGTGTATACTCCGAAAAATTTGAACCTTTTTCAGATGCTAAGGATGCCCAATTTTCGATCCCTTTTTGTCCATACCGTTCTACTAAAACATTTCTGGAGCGATACATTTAAAGTCCCCACTGTGCTTCCCCGGTCTTTACGTCATGTGCCTGCATTTTCAGTTCCTCGCACACGGACCAGATTTGATAAATATTGTCGAACTTATTGTGTTCCAGATATATTTAATGGTCTTCCCCCTGAAATTAATTCCTGTGAGTCTGTACGTGATATTCGCATAAAACTCAAGAACTTGTACTTAGAATGATTGGGCTGTACACATTAATTTCTGTGCCATTGTGAAACTTTTCGGTTTCTACCTTTTTTTGTGCTTTGTATTGTATTACCTTCAAGCTGTTTGGTTTCTTTCGTGTCTTCTTTCTTTTCTCTCCCCCCCCCCCAAAAAAAAAATAGTAAATTTTTGCGGCCGAGTCTTGCTGTCGACTGACAGGCTTCGCGTGACAAGTCACATGTGACGGCTTAGGCGAGCCTGGTATCTGTGATTGTATTTGCAGACTTGTGAATAAAATTATTATTATTATTATTATTATTATTATTATTATTATTATTATTATTATTATTATTATTATTATTATTATTATTATTATTATTATAATAATAATAATAATAATAATAATAATAATAATAATAATAATAATATGTCGTGGCACACTCAGCTATCACAAGTTTGCGATAAGCTCAGGAGCGCTGCATGGTTATTTTTCAACATCAAATCTATCGTACCGTTTCAAGTAAAAAAAAAAACGATAGCACATGCGTTTGTCTACAGCACTCTTCGATATGGGATTACCGTCCTTGATTTTTGCCCCATTCGATGGCAAAATAGCGTGGGCTCTTTGTTAAAGAACATACTAAGAAATATAGCCTACAATAATCCGTCACTCAAAGATCATTACATCTTCTCGGCGCTTGGCTTGCCATGCTTCTGGTATTTGTTTGTGCAAACTGTGGCGCTACGGTTTTTTTTTGGTTTAGTGATTTTAAAACATGCTCCACAGCCCCCGAAGCCTTCGTAATAGTGTTCGCTTTGTAGTGCCGAAAATTCTGAACGATTTGCCAAATGAGGCATTCTCGATTACGTCAAAAAAGGCATTTGAAAACATTATTTGCTCAATGTAACGCGGTTGCTTCAATACTTCTAATATGTATTGGTCATCATCTCTGAAATATGTATATCTTATGTTATTGGTATTGATCCTTGTCTCGTGATTTGCTCCTTGTTTGTGTTAAGCTTCTTAATTGTTAGTACTCCTGCATTTACCTCGTTATGCGTCGATACTGATATGAATATTGCGCACTCGTCCGCTGATTTTGCCGGGCCAAGTCCTTCAAGCTATTGGTGGCTTTGACGGGCCCGTTTCTTATGCAATAAATTTATTATTATTATTATTATTATTATTATTATTATTATTATTATTATTATTATTATTATTATTATTATTATTATTATTAAAAAGCGCCTGCTTCGCCCCCCTACTCGACATAGTATTCTCTTCTGCTGGCTGCTTTCTGCGGGACACATGCACACGCTGGCAGTTGTGGCGGCGGCTGCTGAGGGAATTTGGTAACTGCTAAAACTTTGCAAGCGGTGAGCGCGCCCACCGTTTCATTTCTTCGAGAGTTCCCCAGCTCGCCGCTATCACCGGATCACCGGTTATCGTTGGTGCGCGTGCGTCCCGTGCCTGCTGGCTGCTGCTCAACGAAAAAGCGCCTGCCTCGCCCCCTTACTCGACATAGTAGTCTTTGCTGGCTGCTTTCTGCGAGGCGTCACCACACGCTGGAGGCTTCATCGACGGTTGCGGCGGATGTCCGACTCTCCTGCTATTTATTTATTTCCAAATATTGTTAGCCCTTGCGGGCTGTTACAACGTGGGAATGGGAAAATCAGTCAATACGACACAGTTCCAGCTGTTTTACAAATGTTTCAAGTGAATATGTTTTGTCAAATACGCGTCGGTCAAGGTTATTTCATTCTATACATGTTTTAGGTAGAAACGAAAACTTATACACATCAACTCTCGGCATGTACGGCATAACTGCAAAAGGATGGTTAGTACGCGATGACAATCTTCCGGGTGACCGCAAGTACAAGCTGGAATCCAGATTGAACATTTTGTGATAAAGCTGATAAAAACTTTAGCCTAGCAATTTTTCTGCGAATAGCCAATGTTGGTAACTGCGCTCGTAAAAGAAGTTCAGATACGTACTGCGTTCTTTGGTAAGACGAAAATATAAACCAAACAGCCAATCTTTGAACACGTTCGATTTTGTCTACAAGATATTGCTGATGCGGATCCCAAATTATACTTGCGTATTCCAGAGTTGGTCTTACTATTGATTTATAGGCTTGTAGTTTGACATCCGATGGTGCATCTTTTAGCTTCCGCCTTAAGTCACGACTAATCGTGATGCCTAAATATTTTAATTTATATTTTTTATTGCCTGCATTCTTTCGGCGGTGCCCTGGATGCGGTTCCCCTGACACCCGGGATGCCACTATCACCTTCGCCGAAGCGAACCGTCCTGCCGCTTCTGGCGGCAAACACCAACTTGGTCTGAAAACCTGAATTCATCGGAAAATTACTTAAACCAACGGACATCGCGGGATCCTCTGCAGTCGGCGGCGATTACGTTGCCCAACGCTGACACATCGTATTTCAACAGGTAGCGTGTCCTTTTCGTTGCCTGCATTCTTACTTTGAATTTGCTGCCGACTGCACTCTGTGTACGCTCTCTACATGTTGCTATGCCTCATTATACTCCTGAGTGCATTGCTTGCCACAAAGAAGTGCCCTATGATGGCAAGTTCATGACCTGTGCGAATTGTACGCTATCGTACCACTTAGGTCAGACATGTTCCGGAACTGCACCAAGTACCTTCAATACAATGGGCCCAGACAAAAGGGACATGTGGATGTGTAAAGCATGTAGAGCAGCAAAAAAACGCGCTGGTGATTGCGCCTCCCAGGTATATGCTTCTGATGCTGATGAAGGTGCAGGCGTGGATTCAACTTTGCTTTTGGAACTGCTCGAGATAAAAAAGAGAGCCTAAAATGTCTACCTGAGCTTAACAAAAATGTTGATTCATCGCTCCTCTTGAAAGCCGAAGTTGTCAGCTTAACCCAGTCAGTTCGTGAACTCGAGGACTCGGTGACTTTTCTAGCGAAACAATGTGATTCCATCATTGATGAAATGAAGACCGCCAAGGAACAAGCCACGTCTAGAGATGTGGAGATCACCGCCCTCCGAGCAACCGCTCAGGCAAAAGCCGAACAGCTAGAGCGGCTGCAGGTTGACATGAATGAGAGCGAGCAATACAGCCACAACATGAACTTGGAAATCCATGGTCCCCGAGAAAAATAGAACGAAAATCTGAAGGAAGTGCTATGTGATATCGCTGAAAAACCTACACCTCCAGATATTTTCCCTGTCGGAGGATGAGGCGATTCATCGTCTGCCGGGCAAACATGACTCTATTCCGAGGGTCTTTGGGCGCTTCACTTATATTGCGGCCAGAAACAATCTGTTCGATGCACGAGGAAGCTTCTGCAACTCTGCGAACCTGGTTCGCTTGAAAATATATTTTTGAACAAAAACCTGACAAGACTAAATCATGAACTATTCTGGCGTGCTAGGACCAGAGCAAAGCAAATGGAGTGCGAGTTTGCCTGGGTGAAGCGTGGCAAGATTTTTGTGAAAAAGGGTGAAGGATCGTCTCATCTTCGAATAATCAGACAAGCAGACTTGAATAATATTGTGTAGTTATCATGGCTAACACGTGCTACCAGCTTCCAAACTTAAGTCGTTCAAGGACACTTTTGGTGTGAGCGCTGATAGTGATTTCACTATTGTAAATACCAATATCAGGAGCTTTCGCAAATAATGGGAAGAATTCAAGCTAGTCGCTACGTCAGGAATAGGATTCCTCGATGTATTCGTGCTGACAGAAATCAATGCTTCAGATGCTTGCTTGCGTACATTTTCAGTGCCAGGCTATCAGAGTCGTTTTGTGACAAGGCCTCTATTATCGAGGTGATAGAATCGCCATATTTGGAAGTGATAAATTTGATGTTCCATCAATGGACGTGAACTTCGTGCATGCGTAATGTTTAGCGTTGAAGACAACTTGCGGCGCCCGGTGTCTAGGTTTCTTTGCTGTATATCGGCCGCCGTGCTCTAGTATCACCCGCTTGCTGTTAGAAGTCGAGGAAATATTGCACCTCTGGAATTCCGTGGAATAAATATGTTTAGTGGGCGACTCAAACATAAATACATTGTGCCCTACAATGGGCACCGTTTCCGATTACTTCTCTCCGGTCCTCATGTGTTTAATAAATACGACAACAGTTCCCACTCGTGAAGAAATGGTTAACGATCATCTAACTAGTTCTTTTTAGACCACATTGTCTTACGTGTTCCTAACTACACCTTTACCTCCTGTGTTATTTTACAGCGCTTCGCTGATCACTGTCTGGTTGCTTGTCGTTCGTCTCCATCTTTTCCTTTATCAAATTCTTCACGAAACGCTGTTCCAAATTACCTCATCTATATCACAATAGCTGACCATAAAGTCTTAGATAGCTAATTAGAAGTTTTAACTGGTTAGCCATAACCGAGTCTAATTCACCGGATAAAGTCTATTGTATCTTCTGCGACTAAATAAGAACGTTTGAGAGCAATTCCAAACGCGTCGAAGTAAAAAACCACCGAAGCGAATATAACTGGCTGACCGCTGACGTAATACGTGCCATTTCAAACAGAGACATACTTTGGAGACGGTGCAAACGTGTACCAAAAAATCGAGCCTTACGTCTGGTGTATAAAGCCGCAAGAAATAGGGTGGTCGCTCTGCTAAGGTCCACGAAGCGCCAGTACATTTTTTCAAGAATTTCGCCAGTCGTCAAGGAATGTCGCTAAAACGTGGTTGCTGATAACCATCTTCGTGGCAAAAATTCGGCAAGTACCTCCCGCTTTCTTTCTTTCCGGGAGTTTGCATCGAAGTCGCAAATCGTTTTAATTGTTTTGTTTTTTTGCACTGGCCTCAGAGAAAGAATCTTCCGGTCAGACATACCAATGTACATTGAAAGAATCAAACTCTGCGTCCGCTTTTTGAGCCAACATTACAAAACAAAAACTGCGTAGACGCGGTAATAAACTGTACAGCGACGACGGACACGTACGAAGAAGACGGACGTACGTGTCTACGTACGTGTCCGTCGTCGCTGCGCTGTTTTTTGCCACGCCCATGATGCACCAACTCGCTCAGTTGTCACTTCTGCAAAAAATGCGTGATATAATATTTAGCTTCAAGCGAAATAAACCTCCTGGTATTGACGGCTTGTCAGCAAATTTGCTCCAAAGAAACTTTGAGGCATTGTCTGATGTTCTGATTTTCATGCTGAATGGTTTTCTGCACACTGCGTTTTCACCGGATTAACTTAAACTGCTATAGTTAAACCACTATTTAAAGGAGGACAAAAATACGTCATAAAAACTATCAACCCATCTCGATCTTGCCTATACTTTCCCACATAATCGAAAAATTTCTTTTGAGATCCATGTCATCCTTTGTTGAAAAATTTTCCATTTGGTCAACCCGTCAGTTTGGTTTCGTTCCCGGTCGTAGCACTGTAACTCTTCTGGAATAGTTCTCCTATGAAGTTTTTTCAGCTTTCCAACAGAATTTGTTCAGTGTTGCTTTATTTTTAGACATTTCCAAAGCTTTTGAAACAGTTCATCACGATATTTTATTAGAAAAACTACAATCGATAGGTTTCAGAGGTCCGTTTTACGATGTGCTCAAGAATTATTTTTCCGGTCGATCACAAGTTGTTGTTTAGACGGGATGACAAATGTAAGTAGTCAACTTCCATCGAAGGCCGGAGTTCCGCAGGGTTCCATATTATCACCTCTTCTGTTCAATTTGTTTGTTAATTACTTATCTCAAATAATTTACAAATGTCTAATATTTCAATACGCCGACGACACTGTTTTGCTTTCCAAGCACTTTTCGTACAACATGGCCATTACTAATCTCCAGAATAATGTACACAAAACAATGACTTTGTTCACTAATAACTGCTTGGAGGTTAACCCGATTAAAACAAAACTCGTTTGCTTCAGATGCCCATTAAAGCTAACAGCTATAGATGCGCCGGTTTTTCTACATGTTCAGGACTGTTTTCCCTGTCGGTGCGTGCCTGTCACCTATGTCAATTCGGCAAAATACTTAAGAGTCTTCTTCGACAGTGATATGATAAGCTTCGGAGCGCGGCCTGGTTGTTTTTCCATATAAAATCCATCGTTCCTTTGCACATAAAAAAAAAACTATTGCGCATGCTCTGGTGTACAGCATTCTTCGATATGGGATTACTGTTTTTGCCTTTTGCTCGGCCAGATGGCAAAACAGAGTTGACACTTTACTAAGAAACATACTAAAAAATGTAGCATATCACGCCTTCCTTTTCTGTGCCCGATAATATTTTCATAGCCCTTGGTCTTCCATGCTTTTGAGCACTATTTGTACAGACTGTAGTGGCACAACATTTCTGGGAGAGCAATTTCAAAATATGTCACACAGCTTCCCGAAGCCTGCCTAGTACCATTCGTTTTGTGGTGCCGCGCTCCTCAACAAGGTATGGGGAAGCCCGGCGCTGTGTTTATGTTCCCCAAATTTTTAATGATTTGCCACAACATCATAAACATCATGTTTTCCGCAACATCATAAAAAGAGCTTAAAATATGGTCCACTCATTGTAGCACGGTTTCTATATGTCTGAAATATTCATGATCAGGCACGAAGTGTTAAATTACTGTTGTTTATTTTCATTTATTGTTGATGTTACTTTTCCTAACCTTTTGCACCTTGGTCAATATTGATTTCGTGTTAGTATTGTGTTGATATTATGTTCATATTTTATGTTTATATTGCACGTCCGTCTGCCGACTTTGCCTGGCCAAGTCCCTCAAGCAACTAGAGGCTTTGACAGGCCCGTTTCATTGCTCTGTACATGTTATGTGCAATAAAAAATTTATTATTATTATTATTATTATTATTATTATTATTATTATTATTATTATTATTATTATTATTATTATTATTATTATTATTATTATTATTGTTATTGTTATTATTATTATTATTATTATATCGGTTACAGTTGATGTCGCTGCTTTAGACACAAATATTCACATAAATTAAGGGTCAACTCGTTTTCGAACTTTGTAACTGAAAATCTACACCTGCATGAAAATGAAGTGTATTTCTCACTACTTCAGTCGGTACTCATGCTAAACAATTATGAACTCGATTCTTATTGCCTTTTCATATCTATACATAATAATAATAATAATAATAATAATAATAATAATAATGATAACAAGAAAAAGAAGGAGAAGAGGAAGAATTTGTTTTGGGAGAAAGAAAATGGCGCAGTATCAATCTCATATATCGCTAGACACCTGGACCGCACCGTAAGGGATGGGATAAAGGAGGGAGTGAAAGAACAAAGAAAGAGGTGCCGTAGTGGAGGGCCCCGGAATAATTTCGACCACCTGGGTCTATAACCCCCCCCCCCCCCCCCGAGTTTATAACGCACACCCGATTTACGGGACTGAAAACATATAAAACTGCAATTCGGTTTGTACCTGAATCTAATGCGCATGTGATTTTAAGACCTCCTTTCTCCGGAAAAAGGTGCATGTTGAAATTGGGTAAACACGGAATTAATATCTCACCTAGAGCATTCACAGTGGGTAGTTTTTCATTTCGTTTGCTTCTATTGCTTCTACTTTTTTGCCTCTGGTATTTTAAGGGCGTGTATGCCCACCACGAAGAACCACCACGAAGAAGCGTGGATGTGGTGTGTTCTGAACGGTTCTGAACGGCTATTTCCTGTGGTGACTGTGATTTCCTGGTGGTGCCTGTGTGCTCATCTCCGGTGAGGCCATTCTGCGTGGGGGATTTGGCCAGGTTTAAGGTTAAATCGTTGTTGGTGTTGGTGTTGGTGTTGGTGTTGTTGTTGGTGTTGGTGTTTTTGAACAACAGTTCACAATTGGCAGCGAGAACCTGGAAGTTGTGACGGAGTACATATACTTAAGGCAGGTAGTGACAGCTGATCCGGATCATGAGAGGGAGATAACTAGAAGGATAAGAATGGGGTGGAGAGCATATGGCATGTTCTCGCAGATCATGAGTGGCAGTTTACCAATTTACCTCAAGAGAAAAGTGTACAACAGCTTTATCTTACCGGTACTCACCTACGGGGCAGAAACGTGGAGGCTAACGAAAAGAGTTCAGCTTAAGTTAAGGACAACGCAGCGAGCCATGGAAAGAAAAATGATAGGTGTAACGTTAAGAGACCGGAAGCAGGAAGAGTGGTTTAGGGAACAAACATAGGTTAATCACATCCGAGTCGAATTCAAGAGAAAGAAATGGGCTTGGGCAGGGCATTTAATGCGAAGGCAAGATAACCGCTGGTCCTTAAGGGTAACGGATTGGATTCCAAGAGAAAGTAAGCGTAGCAGGGGGCGGCAGAAGGTTAGGTGGGCGGATGAGATTAAGAAGTTTGGAGGCAAAGGGTGGATGCAGCTGGCAAAGGACAGGGTTAATTGGAGACACATGGGAGAGGCCTTTGCCCTGCAGTGGGTGTAAGAAGGCTGATGATGATGATGGTTAAGTCTGTAGGCGCGGTTAATGTGCACTTGAGGGAGCGTTTGGCTCAGGTATGTCGCTGACCTCCCCGGGCGGAGGGTCGGCAGCTTGGTTTGTCAGCTTGCCCACCCAAAGCTTGCCGTTGTACCTTTTTAGGAAAAATAGAATTGACGTCATCCCTGTGGCGCTCGTACCGATCGGTGAAGGAATGATCAAGATGAAAACCTCTAAGGTTCTTCAGCAGGAGCTAAGGTCTCTACCTACCCACCACCTCCAGATCTCTGAGGTGCGACCGTTCGGCCGTAGAGGCATTGTTTTCAAGTCCTTTGACATTGCTTGCGTCGCAGACCTGCTCCAGTGCAAAAATTTTCAGTCATTACTGGTGAAAGCATTCATCCCTGAACAGCTCGCATGCTCCAAAGGTATTGTTCGTGGAGTGGACACAGGACCTTCCCCACAGGAAATTCTAGAGGAATTTCAGGATGCAGGTGTGGGGGTTCTTTCTGTCTACCGGTGCACTAGAGAATTAAATGGTGTGCGTGTAGCGACAGAATCAGTTATAACTACTTTTGCTGGCTCCTGTCCTTCTGAGCTCAAGGTCTGGCCAATAGTGTATCTTGTGGATCCTCTGCAACCCCGTCTACTTCAATGCACCAACTGTTGGTGGTTCGGTCACAGTGGTAAAGCCTGTAAATCGGCGACCCGCTGCCGTGTTTGTGGAGAAGGGCATTCGGATTACAGCAGCTCCTCTGATCAGCCCGTGTTGCCTCTGTAAGTGTAACCACTCAGCTGATGATGCCAACTGCTCGAAGCGAGCTGACGAACAAAGCCTGCTAGATATAATTAAAGCGAAGCGATACTCTAGAGCAGATGCGTATGCACTTCTGGATCGGAAGAATAATACACATGCCAGCCGTGCGCGAAGCTCTGTTGCAGATATAGAGTCAAGTTTTACTACTACTTCGATAGTGTCCTCAGTAGGACAGGTGTTCTCTGTGGTGGTCGAGCGAATGCTGTGCAACTTCACCCAGGCTTTATCTCAACTTGTTGCAGGCCTGGCTCTACCTTCTCAATCATCTGTTTCGGCGGCGACGCCTGCATCGCTCCTAAATTGTGCTGCTAGTAAGAGTGACTCCATGTCGCCTCCTGACACATCCCAAGTCCCGCATGCCAACAGCGCTCCTGACAGTGTCTCTCACGTAGAAATCTGTAACACGGATGTTGAAATGCTCTGTCCTTCCCAGAAGCGTCGAGCTTCTTCCTCACCCTCTAAATCAGCTGTTCCGCAAATCAAAGCAAAGAAAGGACCCCCAAAGTAATCTCTCCGACTGATGTGCTGAAGGAGGCGGTTTCTGCCTCTTTCATCAGTCAATAATTATGGCGGGTCTAAAAGTTTTGCAATGGAATTATCGTTCCGTACTTTCTTCTCTCACGGATCTTGAAATACTTCTCCATAAACATAATCCAGATATTGTGATTTTGCAAGAAACGTGGCTCTCTCCACTTAAATCATTTTCAATGAAAAAAACTTGGGGTGGTGGGTTAATAACTATGACCTCTACAAAAGTATGTCACCGGGCATCAATCTTGCAGAAAGTTATTCTCCCTGACTGTGAGTTGGTGCTTGAAATCTCCCTTCCACAGTGCGCAAAAATAACTATTGCTAACGTATACTTTCCTGTAGGTGTTCACAGGACAGACTGTTTGGATACCTTACTGATCGGAGCAAACACACAGTCATCGCAGGGAATTTTAATTCGCACCACAGTGTCTGGGGTAGTCGCTCTGGCTCCTGCGGCCAGCATCTCCGGTCATGGATGTCTATGAATGCAGTTCGCTGCTGCAATTCCGGAGAAGTAACCTTTACGCGTGGAGTTTCTCGTTCAGTCATAGATTTAACATTAGCATCTCGTGGGGTTGGAGTATCTGCATGGTCAACAGTAGACTCAGGTACATCTAGTGGCCACTTTCCAATAACCTTTACTATTGCGTCCTCTCCTATCAGAAAAGGTGGTGCAAATCACATTACGTATAAAACAAAAATGATATCTGCCTCGCTTCCCTCCATAGTTAGCTCAGGTCGAGCAGAAAGAGCTCAGCAGGCAATTTCCTTTCGGCAAGATGCTGCTGAGAGCTCTGTATTCACTGTGTGCACTACTGCCCCTGCCAGACAGCCGTCTCCTTGGTGAACGGAGGAGTGTGAGAAAGCTTATCGCCTTAGAAAAGCAGCATGGAAAAGCCTTTCCTATAATCAGAGCCCAGCTAATTGGATAAATTATAAGTTCTACTCTGCATCTTTCAAAAGAACTGTTAAAAAAGCAAAGGAGGATTATAGTCAAAATTTCAACACGTATCTCTCTAAACCTCAGAATAAGAAGGATCTATATAGAATCATGGCGCAGAATAACAACTCTCCGGCCTCCAACCGCATAAAGTCAATAGTATTGTCTCAGCAGGAAGCCAAGCAACCCCCTGAACGTATCGCTCAGGGGCTGGCTTTAAGTTTCCAAGTGCAGAAAACGGAACCTTTGCACACTCTCACCCCCAGCTCGGACTATCCCGAGGTTGACGTGTCGGAACTCCTCCTCCCAATTGTTTCCTCGATGCATTCTGCTGCCCCGGAATCTGATGGGGTTACTGTGGGCATGTTAAAGATTTTAGCGCAAGACTGTCCAACTCACCTACTGGATATTGTAAATGCGTCATTGGAAAACTCTTGGATTCTTTACAGTTGGAAAATTGCGAAAATAATTTTACTTTTGAAAAATGCAGAGAATGGATTTCATTCAGACAATACTCGGCCGGTTGCTTTAACCTCAAATTTAGTAAAGCTAATACAAAAAGTAGTACACAGTTGCCTCACAGAGCATGTTCATCACGTTAACGGCCTAGGCTCCGCACAGATTGGCTTTCGTCGCGGTTGTTCCATATGGTCCGCGCATGTGGATCTCGAGAGCCGAATACGACTCTCAATGCGCAAGAGAGAAGTTGCGGCCTTGGTGACACTTGATGTTGCTAAAGCCTGTGACAGTGTTGTACACACGGTCCTTATTAACAATCTTGCTCAGCTACATCCCCCGCACTACATCTAAGCTTGGATTTTACTAAGGAGAAGAAAGTAAGAACCTAAGATTATTTTCCTTTTACAGTGCGAATGGTTTCAGGGGTTCTTGATTTAGGTTCATTTTATTCCTGTGCACACGAAACGATACTTACTTTTGCAGCATTCTAATACATGCAAGGAAAAAAACTTAAGTGTGGTAATGTTTCTATATGAATCTTTTCTGCAGAGTGCATCGCCGCGTTTTTCCAAGCCCCCATGCGCCGGCAGTACATCAGCAAGACGGCTTCGTAGGGCCTAGCTGTGTTGGCAGGTGGGTAAACAACAAGAGGAGCACGAATACAAAATAAAGCTGGCTACACGAGCTTCAACTTTGTCAAAAATTTTTGATATCTTATTGCAGTAGATACACAGATAAACAGCCGCATTCACAGCATACACCAGCATGGCCGCAGCCCCAACATGAAATCATCCACCGTGTGTGCTGGTCTGCCATCAACATGGCCGCTCTCTGAGCACCGCACCGGTACAGTAACCACCCTGTTTTCCATTAGAATAATGCACCAGGGTGTTGGATGCGTGACGGCCAAATGTGCATGTAGGAAAAGCACTAAGAAACACATGGTGGCTAAATCATCATTCATCATTATCAGCCTTACTACACCCCCTGCTAGGCAAAGGCCTCTCCCATGTCTTTCCAATTAACTCTGTCATTTGCCAGCTGCATCCAACCTTTGCCTGCAAACTTCTTAGCCTCATCCGCCCACCTAACCTTCTGTGCCCCCTGCTACGCTTACTTTCTCTTGGAATCCACTCCGTTACCCTTAAGGACCAGCAGTTGTCTTGCCTTCGCATTACATGCCCTGCCCAATCCCATATATATATATATATATATATATATATATATATATATATATATATATATATATATATATATATATATATATATATATATATATATATTTATGAAGGGAGCCAACAGTCACCGAAACCAAGGTGCATAGGGGAACGTTAATTTTTTTTTTTAATGTGTTATGCTTATCAGTGGGATAATAATACTTAAATTAATAAATGCTTAAAGAAAATTACTTATAAAGCAGCAGAAAAAACAACCATGCCACCGGTGGGATCCGAACCCACGACCTCCGAATATCGCGTCCGGTGCGATATTCGGAGGTCGTGGGTTCGGATCCCACCGGTGGCATGGTTGTTTTTTCTGCTGCTTTATAAGTAATTTTCTTTAAGCATTTATTAATTTAAGTATTATTATCCCACTGATAAGCATAACACATTAAAAAAAAAATTAACGTTCCCCTATGCACCTTGGTTTCGGTGACTGTTGGCTCCCTTCATAAATTTGTCAAACGGGCCCCTCATTTCCTTTAACTTGTCCGCTAATATATATATATATATATATATATATATATATATATATATATATATAGCGAAGGCCAGACCCTGGTCGAAACGTTAGAATGAAGATTGTTACTTTTTCCACCGTGCGCCTACTGTATATATATATATATATATATATATATATATATATATATATATATATATATATTATATATATATATATATATATATATATATATATATTAAGGAAGCCAACAGTCACCGAAACCAAGGTGCATAGGGGAATGTTTTCTATTTTTTTATTTCTAGTGCCAATCAATTGTTTTTTTATTTATTTTAAAGAAAATTACTTATAAACCAGCATAAAAAACAACCATGCCGCTGGTGGGATCCGAACCCACGACCTCTGAATATCGCGTCCGGTGCTCTTACCAACTGAGCTACGGCGACGGCTGTCCAATCTGCTGCTCTCGTGGGTATTTATGTTTTGCGGAGGTCGTGGGTTCGGATCCCGCCGGCCGCATGGTTGTTTTTCTGCTGCTTTATAAGTAATTTTCTTTAAGCAATTTATTAATCTAAGTAATATTATCCCACTGATAAGCACAACACATTAAAAAAAATAACTTTCCCCTATGCACCTTGGTTTCGGTGACTGTTGGCTCCCTTCATAAGTTTGTCATACGGGTCCCTCATTTACTTTACCTTGTCTGCTAATAGCTTAACGAGGGTCTCGCTTCTGGCAGTCCTGATGCCATAGGTTGCTTAAGAGGGCTTTCCACAGTTTCCGCCCTCGCCGTTAGATGACGTTCCACGTCACGCTCGCGGTATTACAGGACGTGCTACGTCCGCGCTATGGACGAGGGTGGCGCTGGTAAACGCTCTCAAGGTTTGGCGTACACCAAATAAACATAAATACCCATAAGAGGAGCAGATTGGACCGCCGTCGCCGTAGTTCAGTTGGTAAGAGCAACGGACGCGATATTCGGAGGTCGTGGGTTCGGATCCCACCAGCGGCATGGTTGTTTTTTCTGCTGCTTTATAAGTAATTTTCTTTAAGCAATTTATTAATCTAAGTAATATTATCCCACTGAAAAGCACAACACATTAAAAAAAAATAACGTTCCCCTATGCATCTTGGTTTCGGTGACTGTTGGCTCCCTTCATAAGTTTGTCATTATCATCATCATCATCATCATCATCATCATCATCATCAGCCTTACTACACCCACTGGAGGGCAAAGGCCTCTCCCATGTCTCTCCAATTAACCCTATCCTTTGCCAGCTGCATCCACCCTTTGCCTGCAAACTTCTTAATCTCATCCGCCCACCTAACCTTCTGCCACCCCCTGCTCCGCTTACTTTCTCTTGGAATCCACTCCGTTACCCTTAAGGACCAGCGGTTATCTTGCCTTCGCATTACATGCCCTGCCCAAGCCCATTTCTTTCTCTTGATTTCTACTAGGATGTCATTAACCCGTGTTTGTTCCCTCACCCACTCTGCCCGCTTCCGATCTCTTAACGTTACACCTATCATTTTTCTTTCCATGGCTCGCTGCGTTGTATTTAACTTAAGCTGAACTCTTTTCGTTAGCCTCCAAGTTTCTGCCCCGTAGGTGAGTACCGGTAAGATTATGCTGTTGTACACTTTCCTCTTGAGGGAAATTGGTAAACTGCCACTCATGATCTGCGATAGTTTGCCGTATGCGGTCCACCCCATTCTTATCCTTCTAGTTATCTCCCTCTCATGACCCGGATCAGCTGTCACTACCTGCCCTAAGTAGACGTATTCCGTCACAATTTCTAGGCTCTCGCTGCCAATTGTGAACTGTTGTTCCCTTGCTAGGCTGTTGAACATTACCTTGGTTTTCTGCATGTTAATTTTTAGACCCATCGATCTGCTCTGCCTGTCTAACTCATTGATCATGATTTGCAGTTCACCTCCTGAGTGACTCAGCAAGGCAATGTCATCAGCAAATCGCAAATTATTTAGGTATTCTCCATTTATTCTTATTCCCAACTGTTCCCAATTCAGGCCTCGAAATACCTCCTGTAAACATGCGGTGAACAGCACTGGCGACATCGTGTCTCCTTGCCTGACGCCCTTCCTTATTGGAATTTTATTGCTGACTTTATGGAGGACTATAGTAGCTGTGCAGTTGCTATATACATCTTCCAGTATTTTGGCATAAGGCTCTTCTACCCCCTGATACGCAATGCCTGTATGACTGCTGAGGTTTCCACTGAGTCGAATGCTTTCTCGTAATCAATGAAAGCTATATATAGAGGTTGGTTATATTCTGCGCATTTCTCTATCACCTGATTGATAGTGTGAATATTATCTATTGTTGAATACCCTTTACGAAAGCCTGCCTGATCATTTGGTTGATTAAAGCCGAAGGTTGCCCTGACTCTATTAGCGATTACCTTAGGCAACGGATAGTAACCTTGTAGGCAACGGATAGTAAGCTGATCAGTCTGTAATTTTTCAAGTCCTTGGCGTCTCCCTTCTTATGAATTAAGATAATATTTGCATTCTTCCAAGCTTCTGGTACAGTCGAGGTCATAAGGCATTGCGTATACAGGGTGGCTAGTTTTTCTAGTACGATGTCCCCTCCATCCTTCAACAGATCTGCTGTTACCTGATCCTCCCCAGCTGCTTTTCCCCTTTCCATTGCTTCTAAGGGTTTCTTTACTTCTTCTTTCGTTACTGGCGAGATGACGCATTGTTGTGCGCTACTGTCTCTCTCATTAACGTTCTGATTACATTGGCTACTGTACAGATTTTTGTGGAACTCTTCTTCTACTTTAACTATCTTATACATATTGTAACGACATTACCCGCCTTGTCTCTTAACGCATACATCTGGTGTTTACCTATGCCTAGTTTCCTCTTCAGCGCTTATATGCTACCTCCGTTCTTTAGAGCATGCTCGATTCTCTCCATATTAAACTTCCATATGTCGGCTATCCCCCCCCCCCCCCTCTTCCTTGGGCTTACTATTAACTTCGATAGCTCTGGTAGTTCTATTCTGTCGGCAGGGTTACACGCCCTGAATCTTTGACTTTTCTTAATCACATCTTACGTCTCCGCAGATAGCCTGTGGGTATCCTGCCGAACCGACCTACCGCCTACTTCTACTGCGCACTCCGTAATGATAGCTGTCAGGTTATCGTTCATTGTATGGACCTCAAGATCATCTTCCTCAGTAAAAGCCCAATATCTGTTCTGCAGAGAAATCCTGAATTCCTGTATTTTCCTCTTACCGCTAACTCGTTAATTGACTTTCTCTTCACTAACTTATTCCATTCCCTCTTCCAGTCTAGGCTAATTCGAGACCTTGCCACTCTGTGGTCGCTACAGCGCACCTTTCCGAGGAAGTCCACACCCTGAAATATTCCAGGTTGAGCGCATAGCATGAAGGTGGCTTAATTTTTAGTCTCACCATTGGGGTTCTTCTAGGCCAACTTCCTGTTTTCTGGTTTGCGGAAGAAGGTATTCATGATCTGTAAATTATATCTATCTTAGAATTTAAATAATAACTCTCCCCTGCTATTTCTAGAACCTATCCCATAGTCACCTACCGCGCTGTCGTCAGCATGCTTCTTGCCCACTTTATTTAATAAATAATAGCGCGGAAAACGGGGACTTCAAGGGTAGAAAACACAGCACAAGCGCAGTCACCAACTCGCCCGCCTTGCTATCGTGTTGAATTTCATTTCTTGCCCACCTTCGCATTGAAGTCGCAAATCTGTACAGTGTACTGTGATTTTGCTTTATTTTTTGCCGATTCCACGCCCTCATTGAAACTTTCAGCGGTCTTGCCCAGTCAAGCTGCCTCGAGCAGCTTTTTGCCCAAGAGCTCCTTCCATGTATATGGTAAAATAAAGGAATTGAATTGAATTGAATGGCTGGATGTAGGCGCGTAGGCCTGCACCACTTTCGGCTTGTACCTCCTATTCAGCCTAATTACAATAGCTGCAACCCTCTCGTTAATACTATAGGACTCCTCTATGTTGCCAGCTATATCCTGGTGAATGAGGAATCGCACACCTAGTTCTCGTCTATCCGCTAATCCGCGATAGCACAGTATGTGTTGTTACGTTTCGCCTACGACGCGCGGTATAGCCGGCGCGGATGCAACGGACGCCGGGGCTTCGTTCAAAGTGGCGGTCATTTTGGGCCCGTTCAGTGCTGCCGTAACGCCTCCCGCCAAGCGCGTCCAGGCAGGTTTCAATGCCACGTGTCGTCGTGTGTGCGTGTGTGTGTGTGTGTGTGCATGTTGGTGCCCACGCTTGTCAAAGCGCGGCAGCCGGGGAGAGGAGCTCCCCAACTGGGAGGCGAGGAGGTCTGACCGGCGCCGGCCCGGCGGACGCGTCACTTCACGTCTCAACATGTCCGTGCGTCGCCGTCTCGTGCGACTCATCCCGAGCCGTTCCTTCTTGCAACAACTGGTTGCCAGCGGTGAGATCGCGACAACGGAGGCCAGCAGCGAAGATATGCGGTCAACTGTATGCTGAGCAGCACAACGACCATCCGGGAGCAGTGCAACGAGCCCTGTGTGATGACTGGTTGCCTGCAGCGGAACGACTGCGCTGAATTCTTGGCTGCGAGGTTTGGTGAGTGCGGGACTTTCTTCTTCTGAGTTTTGCCAGGCTTTTGTTAATGTCAGAAACAGAGCTGGTAATTGTGTTGTCGTTGCTGCCGGGTTAGTTTGCGGCAAGACAATAGTAGGCAGTAGAGAAAGCAGCATTCGGAGCAGCCATGGATTTGACGTCGTTGCGCAAACCGAAATTGCTTGAGCTTGCAAGAGAGTTGGGTCTGGATGTGTCAGACAAACTCAGAAAACCAGAACTGCTAAGGGCTATTCTTGAGTTGGAGGCTGAGGATGACGAGCTGTCGGAATGCCTTGAGACCATTGAGGAGAGGGAGAAAAAAGAGAAAGACGAGCGCGAACGTAAAGAGCAAAAAGAGGAGCGCGAACGTAAAGAACAAAAAGAGAAAGACGAGCGCGAACGTAAAGAGCAAAAAGAGAAAGACGAGCGCGAACGTAAAGAAGAAAAAGATAAAGAGAAAGAAGAGCGCGACCGTCAACACGCTTTGGAAATGAAGCGTCTCGAGGTAGAGATGGAACGCGCTCGTAATGGAAGTCAGGCACACGGTGCAGGAGAACGAGTATCGTTCAAAATGACTGACCTCATGCGGCCGTTTAAGCTTGGAGAGGACATTGGTTTGTTCCTGGTTAACTTTGAGCGAACGTGCGAGAAGCAGGGGTTCTTTCGGGAAACGTGGCCACAGCGCTTGCTCACTTTGTTACCCGGCGAGGCGGCCGACGTAGTCGCTCGCTTGAAGAGAGAGGAGGCAGAGGATTTCGACCAAGTGAAATCGAGTCTGCTAAAAAAGTACAGGCTGTCAGCGGAGGCGTTCCGTCGGAAGTTTCGGGAAAATGAAAAAGGCAGAAGTGAGTCATATACAGAGTTTGCCTACAGGCTTATGACAAACATGCAGGAGTGGCTCAAAGAAGAGAAAGCGTTTGGTGACCACGAGAAAATTCTGCAGTGTTTCGGGCTGGAACAGTTTTATAGTCGGTTACCTGAGAACGTGCGGTACTGGGTCTTGGATAGGCCAGACGTTAGTACAGTGGCTAAAGCCGCCGAGCTAGCCGAGGAGTTTGTGACGCGTCGGGCTCGCGGAGCTAAGGACGGTCAAAAGGGTGAATTTGGCTCCAAGTCTGAGAGGCCGAAGTTCACACCCATGAGAGCAAGGGGGGACACACGTAGTGCGGATGCGAGTGAAAGCAGTCCGACCGAGAGTAAGGAGACGGCGGCAGCCGAAGCCGAACGCAGAAAGCGGTTCGAGACGAGGCAAGCGCGCGTGTGTTATACGTGCCAGAAGCCGGGTCACTTTTCGGCGCAGTGTCCAGAAACAAAAACAAAAGTCGTGTTTTTGTCATTATGCAGCACTGACGAGAACATGAAGCTTCTCGAGCCTTACATGCGAGACTTCCTCGTGAACGGGAAAGAGTTCCGAGTGCTTCGTGATTCCGCAGCTACAATGGATGTAGTTCACCCCTCTTACGTAGAACCCGATATGTTCACGGGCGAGTGCGCATGGATCAAGCAAGCCGTGGAAGCTCACAGCGTGTGTCTGCCCGTAGCAAAAGTGCTTATTGAGGGATCTTTCGGAGCAATTGAGACGGAGGCCGCAGTGTCATCTATGCTGCCCCCCCCCCCCCCCCCCCAGTACCCGTACCTATTTTCGAACAGATCCGATCACCTCCTGCGCGAGAAGGGGCTTTTGTTTGGTGTGGCTAGCGTTCAGGCCTTAACCAGATCGAGAGTTCGGGAGCTCGCTGCAAAGGCGGTAGTTGCGGGGCCGACGTTGTCGAACAATGAGAAAGGGTCGGAGGAGCCAGCAAGCTGATATTCAGAGCACGTCCGAACTGAATAAAATTGAGCCTGTAGCGCTGAAGGCACCAGGTACTGGAGAGGAAACGCCCGACACGGGAAAGCTAGAAGAGCTATCTGCAGATTTGCTCATCGCGCCTACGTCCGATGGACTTAACAGGTTGCTAAAAGTCAGCCGGTCGGCTTTGATAGCCGAGCAAAAAAAGGATGGCAGCCTAGAAAACATGCGCTGCAATGTCAAGGAAGGTATCGCCAAGAAAAATGCTCGTTTTGTGGGAAAGAGGTGGGGTCTGTACGGAAGTATCTAGACCGCAGGGGAGTCGAGTTCGATCAGCCTGATCGTGCCTCAGTGCTACCGTCAGGATCTGTTGCGCTTGTCGCATGGCGGTTCGTGGTCGGACACCTAGGAGTTAAGAAGACTAAGGACCGTCTCTTGCAAGAGTACTATTGGCCAGGGTGTTTTTCGTGACGTAGAACACTTTGTGAGGACATGTGACACATGTCAGCGGGTTGGCAAAACCAGGGGACAAATCGAGGGCGCCGTTGAAGTTGGTACCTATCATTACGGAGCCTTTTAGACGGCTCGTTATGGATACAGTGGGACCTCTGCCGGTAACAGCCACGGGGTACAGACACATTTTGACTGTGATCTGCCCAGCGACAAAGTTCCCTGAAGCAGTGCCGCTTAAAGAACTCAGCTCAGTTGAGATAGTCAATGCACTACTGTTCATATTTGCGCGAGTTGGTTTTCCTGCGGAAATCCAGTAGATCAGGGCACAGTGTTTACTAGCGCTTTGACGACTGCCTTTCTCGAAAGGTGTGGGGTAAAGCTGTTACACAGTTCAGTGTACCACCCACAGTCGAATTCCGTTGAGAAGCTCCACTCCGTCATGAAGCGCGTGTTGAGAGCATTGTGTTTTGAGCAACAAAGTGATTGGGAGCTGTGTCTGCCTGGGGTGATGTTTGCATTAAGGACCGCGCGGCATGCGGCTACGGGCTTTTCGCCAGCTGAGCTGGTGTACGGTCGCTCGCTGCGGTCTCCGCTTCGCATGCTTCGAGACTCGTGGGAAGGCAGGGGTGACGACCCAGTCGTGGTCGAGTACGTGCTTAGTCTCCTCGAACGCTTAAGAAGGGCACAGGAGTTGTCAGGTGAAGCAATGGCAAAGGCCCAGCAGAGGGCCAAGGTTTATTATGATCGAACAGCCAGGGCCCGTCGTTTTGAGGTGGGCGATGAGGTAATGATGTTCCGCACATCGCTAAAAAACAAACTCGACGTGCAGTGGGAGGGCCCAGCACGGATTGTTCAAAAACTGTCGGACGTTAACTACGTGGTGAGTCTGCCAGGAAAACGGAAAGCACAGCAGGTTTACCACTGTAATCTGCTCAAACCCTATAGATAACGGGAAGCAGTGGTGTGTATGATGGTAAACGTTCCCGAAGAGCTTCCGGTCGAGCTTCCGGAAATAGGCTCAGTGACGAACAGGGAAGACACTGATCAGGTCATTAGTGACTTAATCATTAAAGCACCGCTGTCGGCTGAGCAGAAAACCTAACTACACCAACTCTTACAAGAGTTTCAAGGTCAGTTCTCTGAGAGGCCTGGTAGGACTTCTGTCCTTGCTCATGATATAGAACTTACCTCCCCAGAGCCAGTACGATCCAAGGCGTACCGGGTGTCACCCCGCCAGCTCGATATTATGGAGACTGAGGTAAAGAAAATGCTACAGCTCGGTGTTATTGAGGCGGGTGAGAGTGATTATACCTCCCCTTTGATTTTAGTTGAGGTACCGGGCAAGGAACCTCGTCCTTGCGTCGACTACCGCAGGCTTAATTCCATCACTAAGGATCAAATTTATCCGATCCCTAACATCGAGGAGCGCCTTGAGAAAGTTAGTAGTGCTCAGTTTATTTCCACCCTAGATCTTGTCAGGGGTTATTGGCAGGTTCCACTTACATAAGAGGCTAGTAGGTATGCGGCGTTCATTTCACCAATGGGAACATTCCGTCCTAAAGTTTTGAGTTTTGGTTTGAAGAACGCGCCATACTGCTTTTCAAGCCTCATGGACAAAGTGTTGCGGGGACAGGAAGAATTCGCTTTACCGTATTTAGACGACGTAGCGATATTCTCCGCATCCTGGTCTGAGCATATGGCACACTTGCGGGCAGTGCTAACCCGGCTGCGCGAAGCGGGCTTGACAGTCAAGGCTCCCAAGTGCCAATTAGCACAGGCCGAGGTTGTCTACCTCGGTCACGTGATCGGACAGGGTCGTCGCCGCCCCTCTGAAATAAAGGTGGCCGCTGTGCGAGACTTCCCGCAACCGCGCACGAAGACCGATATTCGGTCATTCTTAGGTGTCGCCGGCTACTATCAGAGGTACATCCCCAGGTACTCCGATATCGCTGCTCCCCTGACGGATGCTCTAAGAAAAACAGAGCCCCAAACAGTCGTCTGGAGCGAGACAAAGGAAAGAGCTTTTAGCGCCCTAAAGAGCGCCCTAACAAGCCAGCCTGTGCTACGATCGCCAGACTACACAAAAGGGTTCGTTGTTCAGTGCGATGCTAGTGAGCGAGGCATGGGCGTTGTACTGTGCCAACGGGAAAATGGAGAAGTGGAACACCCCGTCCTGTATGCTAGTTGTAAGCTGACCTGTCGTGAGCAGGCGTACAGCGCCACCGAGAAAGAGTGTGCGTGTCTCGTGTGGGCCGTTCAGAAATTGTCATGCTACCTAGCCGGCTCGAGGTTTATCATTGAGACGGATCACTGCCCTCTCCAATGGCTGCAGACCATCTCTCCCAAAAATGGCCGCCTCCTGCGCTGGAGCCTCGCTTTGCAACAATATTCCTTTGAGGTGCGTTACAAAAAGGGGAGTCTCAACGGTAACGCCGATGGCTTAAGTCGAGGCCCCTAACGTGGGAATCCGCCTCAAAGTTGTTTGTTACTGATGTTTTCTTCCTGAGGCAGGATTTTTAACATATTCCTTTTGTTTAGTGTTTCAAAGTGATGATGTGCTTTCTAGTGCAATTTTCCAATTTGTGGACGCGTTCTGAGTGCTGCTTGACTACTGTAAGGAACTAGGCAGTAGTATAAAAGGGGAAAGAGCCTGGCAGAGCTTAGTGAGGGTTGTCTCGTGCTTGCTGACTGAGCAGTTGCGTTTCGGCGTAGTTCTAACGCTTGCTGGGAACGAGGACAAAAATGGCAACTCTCCCGAAGTCACTTTGCAGTGTCCTGTGTGAACCTGAACCTGAGAACGAGGCCTTCTCTGTGCGCTGCGCTCAAGCAACGTCGAGGGACGACCGGTTTCGATTACGAGCATCATCGAGCGACATCCCTCCGGACAGCGGATGCAGTCCCCTGACCATCGGGATCTCCTTCTCCCGGCGGGGCGGTCTGTTACGTTTCGCCTACGACGCGCGGTATAGCCGGCGCGGATGCAACGGACGCCGCGGCTTCGTTCAAAGTGGCGGTCATTTTGGGCCCGTTCAGTGCTGCCGTAACGCCTCCCGCCAAGCGCGTCCAGGCAGGTTTCAATGCCACGTGTCGTTGTGTGTGCGTGTGTGTGTGTGCATGTTGGTGCCCACGCTTGTCAAAGCGCGGCAGCCGGGGAGAGGAGCTCCCCAACTGGGAGGCGAGGAGGTCTGACCGGCGCCGGCCCGGCGGACGCGTCACTTCACGTCTCAACATGTCCGTGCGTCGCCGTCTCGTGCGACTCATCCCGAGCCGTTCCTTCTTGCCCTCGACTCCGAGGGTATAAAAGCAGCTGCCCCGGACGCCAAAGAGAGACTTCGATTTCTTCCGTCGAGTAACGTGGTCGCACTGACCGGCTGCTCTTTTGCGATGCCAGAATAAACAAGTTGTTCTGTTGCCAGTCGACTCATCCTTTGCCAGGACCTTCGGATGTTTCCAGCTGTGCCCCAGGCCGCCAGGCCAACGCTACCCTTGGGGCTTGCAACCCATTTGCAACAGTGTCCGTCCTTTAGTACTGTATACGCGTTCATCACCTGTCCTCCTAACTTCGCTAAGCGCTGTCACATCCCATTTAATTTCCGCTTGTTCCTCGAACAGCCCTGCTAGGCTGGCCTCACTAGATAAAGTTCTAGCGTTGAACGTTGGCAGGTTCAGATTCTATGGCGGCCTGTCCGGAGCCAGAAATTCTTAGTACCCTCCGCTGCGTCACAGGTCTGACCGCCGCCTTGGTCAGTTGCTCCGCAGCGGCTGGGGACTAAGGGTTAATTGGATTGTTCACAGAAGGTTGTGGCCAAGTACTACCCCAGGGTGGCCAAATCCTGTTCTGGTGAGGGAGTGCGTTGTTGGCTCTGGTCATCGAGATCAGGCCGCACCCCAGGCCTCGTTATGCAATCCCATCGACACGTGGATTTTTTTTTTTCAAAGCCGGTGGAGAATTGCGCGGCATCAGGATTTGAAGCCCGGTCCTCCTGCACGCGAGGCGGACGCTCTACCTAACGCCATCGCTACTACTGTGGCATAATGAAAAAATTGAACATGCCTATTGTATATATATGGTCTAGGTCGCGGTCGTGGTCTATGGTCATGGTCTAGGGGCTTGGGCGTGCGCCTCGGCTGCGCAAGGTGGTTGGTTCGAAACCCACCGCCGGTCACCCACCGGCAAAAATGGGTACAAGCGTCCCCCGGCTCGGCGCCCGGCTTCCTCAGGGGTGTGTGCTTGGAAGAGGCTCCGCAAACCCCGCTGCACCCCACGGGGGGCAAAACCAGTTTGGAACACTCAGCCTGCAAAGGTGGTTCATGATTCAGATGAGACATTGAGTTGATCTTGGCGTTCGATGAAGATTAAATGAGCTCGCTCTAGGGAGTTCAGCAGATGAGAATTTGCTCGAAGTTCTGCATGCGGCGCCATCATATATATGCATATTAAAAAATTTGCACCGAAACACGAACACGCGGACAAGAGCAAGAACTATCTATTACCTCAATGAAAAATAAAATGAAATGGGTAAGCGAAAAAAAAAGCAAGGACAAGCGCTAAACCACAACTGGAGTTTATTCCAAAAACATGCGCATATATATAGGAAATCAAAAGAGCAAACGCCGCCGCGGTGGCCCAGTGGTCATGGTGCTCGGCTGCTGACCCGAAAGACGCGGGTTCATTCCCGGCCGCGGTGGTCGAATTTCGATGGAGGCGAAATTCTAGAGGCCCGTGAACTGTACGATGTCAGTGCATGTTAAAGAACCCGAGGTGGTCGAAATTTCCTGAGCCCTTCACTAGGGCGTCCGTCACAGCCTGAGTCGCTTTGGGACGTGAAACCCAATAAACCATAAACCATCTTTACTACCATTGTTAGTTACACAGAAGCAGCTGGTACGGAGCACCGTGAAAACCAAACACACAGCTTACAATTTAAACGACGAAAACAATACGCAGCATTGCACACATAACAGCAAATATTTGCCACACGGAAGAGACACTTTAGCGATATATGCACTGCTACAAATAAGCATTAGCATCAGCACTACCACATATGTGAGTGGCATAATATATTTACAGCGATGTACACCAGCGAAGTAACAGCTACGAGCGACACTCAGAACACAGTCAGAACTTCGTTGTCGTCTTCGTCTTCGTCCACCCGTTCACTCGCTCAGTCTCGTCGTCGTCTTCCCGCTTCAGGACCCCCGGCTGATGAGACGCCGTCTCGGCGTTAGAGTGGCGACGTATGAACGTCGTGATAAGGTTTTAGGCGACAGTCATGGACGACGTCGGTGGAGGGGCCGGAGGACGATGGCGAGCACGCAAGGGGTGCAATTTCATAGTTCACGTCGGTGACACGGCGCACCACACGGTAAGGGCCCCGGTAGTAAGAAAGCAGCTTCTCGGAGAGACCGACGCTGCGTGACAGCGTCCAGAGGAGGACCAGTGATCCGGGTTCATATTCGACCGCCCGGTGATGGCGGTCGTAGGCGGACTTCTGGGAAGCTTGTGAGGCACGGAGCCGACTACGGTCTATTTGGCGCGCCAGCGAGGCCTGGGCGATGGCGTCCTGAGCGTAAGCAGTGGTGGCGACTGAAGAAGACGGCATGAGTGTGTCCAAAGGCAAGATGGGGTGCCGACCAAACAAAAGGTAGAAAGGGGAATAGCCGATTGTGTCATGCCGTGAAGAGTTATACGCAAAAGTCCCATAAGGCAATGCAGCGTCCGAATCTCGGTGGTCTGGCGAGACGTGCATTGCTAACATGCCGGTGAGCGTGTGGTTGAACCGTTCCGTAAGCCCGTTGGTTTGTGGATGGTAAGCTGTCGCGAGCTGGTGCTGCGTGGCACACGAACGACGATCATGGAAGACAGTTGGGCTAGTTGGTGTGTATTCGTTAGTGACTGCGACATTGCAACTAGCGTGGAAAACACAAGGACAGAGGCAAAAGGAACAGAACAGAGGAACAGTCTAGCGTGCTGTCTCGTCTGTTCCTTTTGCCTCTGTCCTTGTGCTTTCCACGCTAGTTGCAATGTCGCAGTCACTAACGAACGACGAATGTCATTAATCACTCGGGACAGAAAATAACGACCACGGTCGGTGAGCAGTTGACGAGGGGCGCCATGGTGAAGAATGACGTTTCGGAGAAGAAAATCGGCGACATTGGTAGCGCAGCTGGTAGGCAAAGCACGCGTGATGGCGTACTGAGTCGTATAATCAGTTGCAACAGCGATCCACTTGTTGCCGGAGAGGGACGTGGCAAAAGGGCCAAGGTCGAGGCCAACACGGTGAAAAGGTTCCGGGGGTACGTCGATGGGTTGTAGGCGACCAGCAGGAAAAGTGGAGGGCTTTTCCGACGTTGACACAGGTGGCAAGCGGCAACGTAACGCTTGACGGAACGATACAGGCCAGGCCAAAAGAAGCGGTGCCGCACTCGAGCGTACGTGCGGGACACGCCAAGGTGGCCGGCTGTCGGCAGATCGTGCAATTCTTCAAGGACAGAAGAGCGTAGATGTTGGGGTATGACGAGCAGCAATGGAGGACCATCGGAGCGTAGATTGCGGCGATATAAAATGCCATTCTGGAGCACATAAAGTTGCAGAGACGGAGATCGGTTTGCAGAGTGGAGGCCATCAAAGATAGGGCGCGAAGATGAGTCGTGGCGCTGTTCGTTGGCGATATCGGTGAGAGCAGTGATAGCTAAGAGGCAGGGCAGGGTCTCAGCGTCTTCTAGGTCAGGTGGCTTCACAGGGTATAGTCAGCGTCCTGGCGGCGACGACCGGACTTGTACACTACAAAGTATGAATATTCTTGGAGGCGCAAAGCCCAGCGACCAAGGCGACCGGTGGGATCTTTTAGTGAAGACAGCCAACAGAGAGCGTGGTGATCAGTGACAACAGCGAATGAGCGGCCGAACCGGTACAGGCGGAATTTAGCTACAGCCCAGACAAGGGCGAGACACTCGCGCTCAGTAATGGAGTAATTTGGCTCTGCGGCGGAAAGTAGGCGGCTGGCATAAGCGATGACGCGATCTTGTCCCTGTTGACGTTAGGCTAGCACGGCACGATCCCATATCCGGAGGCGTCGGTGCGAACCTCTGTGGCAGACGACGGGTCAAAATGGGCTAAGATGGGCGGAGAGGTTAGCAATTGAACGAGGGAGGAAAATGAGTGCTCTTGAGCAGGACCCCAGTTAACGGGGGTGTCGTTCTTAAGAAGGTCGGTGAGGGGGCGAGCGATGCCGGCGAAATCTTTGATAAAACGACGAAAATACGAGCACAAGCCGACAAAGCTGCGCACACTTTCGACGACATAGGAAGAGGAAAGTCCTTGACGGCTTGAATTTTGACTGGATCTGGGCGGACACCAGAAGCATCTTGTAATTTAGAAGAACTTCTTGTTGGGCAAGTTGGTACATTGCTTTTGAAGAAACCATGTTGCGCATAAAAGACAACCACAAGAAAGGCCAAAGGTACAGAAAGAGCGCAAACTATCAACTGGGTTTATTTGTGCGAAAGTGCCTTATATATGCAAAATCACATCAAAAAAACAAGGAGGTTGAGAGAGGGGGTATATCCAAGCAACTCCTGATCAACTACAGGTGCGCAGAAAATACTTTTCCTTATTGTAAAGTTTGACGGAAGTGTCGCTAATACATTTATCACCTTTATCTTTTATGTGATAGGCCTCCAAAAGCTCACGCGCTGTTTTGTTATTACTTTTGCCTAGTATTTTAATCTGCTTAAGCAAAGGCTCGCATCCACTGCAATCAAAGCAATGAGCAGGCAAGTTAGCTCCTTCCTTATTCCGAATGGATCGGGCATGTTCCCCTGCGCGTTCATTCACGCAACGGCCTGTTTGGCCCACGTAGGCACTTCCACACTTGAGTGGGATTTCATACAACACAAGTGGCACATTTAACGAACGTCTCAGCATATTTGATGCCGCATCCACTGCCTCTAGTTCCTTGGGTGCCGGTTCTCAGGCACAAGGCTGCGAGTTTCCGTGGGGCAGAAAAAACGACAGAGACGCCATGCCTCTTGGCCACTTTTTTTACATTGTGCGCCACTTTGTGTATGTATGGCATCACCACGATCTTCTTTTTTGGCGGCGGCTCATCCACACTACCTCGATTTCTTCTTTTTATCTTCCTAAGAAGATTCTCGGCCACGGCTGATATGACATCGCAGGGGAAGCCGGCTGAAAGCAACCTTTCAATTTGATTATTGAAACTAATATGCATTGCATGCGGGCATGACTTAGTGAGGGCAGATTCCAGACACGAGCTTGCAATTGCTCTTTTGACTACCTTAGAATGCGCAGAATCAAACGGCAGTAGCTCTTTCTTTGCTCGTGGGGCAGAATTTTATCTGCAAGCCACCTTCATTTCTTTTAAAGACAACTTTTACATTCAAAAACAAGGAATTTGTATCGGTTCTTGCGTCGCCCCTGTTCTTTGTAACATATTTTTAGCCGCCATTGACCGCTCCCTAATGGACGAGATTACTACTCTGGGGGTATTTAAGTGTTTTAGATACGTGGACGATTTTTTGATTGTTTTATCCAAACAAATAACCTTGACCTACACTGATTCAGTGAGTAGAATTTTAACTGTCTTTAGACAGTATGGGCGAGGTCTGACCTTCACGCATGAACTTCCTTCTAGTGGGTCGTTGCAGTTTTTAGATATCAACCTGAACTTCGGCTCACAACACGCCTGCTGGCACTATGCCCCACGAGCAAAGAAAGAGCTACTGCCGTTTGATTCTGCGCATTCTAAGGTAGTCAAAAGAGCAATTGCAAGCTCGTGCCTGGAATCTGCCCTCACTAAGTCATGCCCGCATGCAATGCATATTAGTTTCAATAATCAAATTGAAAGGTTGCTTTCAGCCGGCTTCCCCTGCGATGTCATATCAGCCGTGGCCGAGAATCTTCTTAGGAAGATAAAAAGAAGAAATCGAGGTAGTGTGGATGAGCCGCCGCCAAAAAAGAAGATCGTGGTGATGCCATACATACACAAAGTGGCGCACAATGTAAAAAAAGTGGCCAAGAGGCATGGCGTCTCTGTCGTTTTTCTGCCCCACGGAAACTCGCAGCCTTGTGCCCGAGAACCGGCACCCAAGGAACTAGAGGCAGTGGATGCGGCATCAAACATGCTGAGACGTTCGTTAAATGTGCCACTGGTGTGGTGTATGAAATCCCACTCAAGTGTGGAAGTGCCTACGTGGGCCAAACAGGCCGTTGCGTGAATGAACGCGCAGGGGAACATGCCGGATCCATTCGGAATAAGGAAGGAGCTAACTTGCCTGCTCATTGCTTTGATTGCCGTGGATGCGAGCCTTTGCTTAAGCAGATTAAAATACTAGGCAAAAGTAATAACAAAACAGCGCGTGAGCTTTTGGAGGCCTATTACATAAAAGATAAAGGTGATAAATGTATTAGCGACACTTCCGTCAAACTTTACAATAAGGAAAAGTATTTTCTGCGCACCTGTTGTTGATCAGGAGTTGCTTGGATATACCCCCTCTCTCAACCTCCTTGTTCTTTTGATGTGATTTTGCATATATAAGGCACTTTCGCACAAATAAACCCAGTTGATAGTTTGCGCTCTTTCTGTACCTTTGGCCTTTCCTGTGGTTGTCTTTTATGCGCAACATGGTTTCTTCAAAACCAGAAGCATCAACCAGCCGTCCGAGAATAGTGAGTTGGCGGCGACCGAATTTGCATTTCGATGAGTTCAGCTGGAGTCCGGTGTTACGGAACACTGTCAGAATACTGGAGAGGCGTTCGAGGTGCGTGGCAAAAGTAGGCGAGAAAACTACAACATCGTCAAGGTAGCAGAGGCAGGTCGACCACTTCAAGCAGAGAAGAAGGGAGTCCATCATTCGTTCAAAGGTAGCCGGCGCGTTACAGAGTCCGAATGGCATGACTTTAAATTGGTATAAGCCATCAGGTGTCACGAAGGCGGTGTTTTCGCGGTCCTTTTCATCAACGGCAATTTGCCAGTACCCCGACCGAAGATAAATTGAGAAATATTTCGCGCCGTGGAGGCAGTCTAATGCATCATCGATCCTCGGGAGAGGATATACGTCCTTTTTTTTGTGATGCGGTTTAGGTGCTGGTAATCAACGCAGAAGCGCCAGCTGCCGTCCTTTTTTTTTTATCAGGACAAATGGTGAAGCCCAAGGGCTTGACGAGGGCTCAATGATGTCTTTTGCGAGCATCTTGTCCACCTCTTGATTGATGACGGTGCGTTCAGCGCTGGACACGCGGTACGGACGTCTGTGGATAGGAGCGGCATCACCAGTGTTTATGCGATGCGTCACTACAGAGGTACGAGCCAAAACACGGGCATCAACGTCGAAGATGTCGCGAAAAGCTGATAAAAGGCACCTAAGATCGTGAGCTTGAATCGGCGGTAGGTCAGAAGAGATCATGTCGACGTAGTCGTCCGTTGGTTTCTCGGTTGATGTGGCCGCAGGCAACAGGCTTTGGTGAGTAGAAGGTAAGCAGGTGTCCACGACTGATATGACACATTCGGCAGCCGGGCAGAGCGTGGCGAGTGAGATGCCTTGCGGGGGCGGTTGGATAGACGAGCCAAAGTTCAGAACCGGAAGGTAAGCTCGGTTGACCGACATTATACAGACATTGTGCGCAAGCGCAATACTTCGCGAGAGGGTGACGTCAAGGTCCGGAGTGACTACGTAGAGACCATCAGGGACAGGAGGAACAGATGAGAAAGAAATGTAAGTGGCGGCTTTATGCGTTACACGGACAAAGTCGACAGCACAAAGGCGAGGTACAACTGGGGACGGTGAGTCAGCAGAAAGGGGAAGGTCAAGTTGGACAACACTGGTGGCGCAGTTGATGAGGGCCGAATGCTCAGACAGGAAGTCGAGGCCAAGAATGACGTCATGAGGGCACTGGTCCAGAACAGAGAATCGAACGGATGTATGGCGGCCGGAAATGGTCACACGGGCTGTGCATAGGCCAACCACAGGAGGCGTTCCGCCGTCGGCAACGCGAAGAACGGCTGTGGGCGCAGGCGTCAGTACTTTTCTGAGGCGGCGTCGGAGGGTTGAACTCATGACGGACACGCGCGCGCCCGTATCGATCAGGGCTCTCACAGGGACTCCATCGACATGAATAGCGAGCAAATTTTGGTGTGCGCGAAGGGCTAAGCGAGGATTTTGGGAGTGGGGCTGTACTGCAGCATCACCTCCAGACACTGCAGTGTCTAGTTTTCCGCTTGCGAGCGTACCTAGGGGCCAGGAGAGGAGCGACGGCGTAGGGGCGAATGAGACTGACGACGAGGGGGGACGGGGAGCGGCTGGGCGGGAAAACTGGCCGTTGACTGTAGCACTCTGCCGGGCTGGAGGGGGCGTGAAGTGGCTGGGCTGTTCGTCGTTGCGGTGAGAGCTGAGAGGATTGTATGCGCTACGACGGTACCAATAATTGGGGCAGTGACGGGAGATGTGGCCAATACGGTGGCAGAGGAAACAAATGGGCCTGTCGTCGGGTGTCCGCCAATCGTTAGGGTTACGTCGACGTGCAGTGAGGTAGGAAGCTCGGTCAGGAGCAATCTCAGTGTTGTCGGGTGGGGATGAAGGACGTACGGGGCTGACGGGTTGGAGGCCAAGATTTGCAAGCTCTTGACGGACGACGGCTTGTACCATAGAGATGGTGGGCAAGTGGTTGTCGCCATCACGTAGGTGCAGGGAGGCAGAGGACATGGCTTCGAGTTCGCGTCGAATGATGCAGGTCACATTTTCTGGAGGCGCAGGAGTTTGCCGGTGCAGCAGGTCTTCACATGAGGAAGTGGCAGCCGTGTTGGGGAGGCGTGTGTAAAGCTGGCTAATACGCCTGCTTTTAGCCTCCTCGAAGCGGCGACATTCCTTAATAATGTCGTCGACTGTAGTGCAATTCTTGTAGACGAGCAGGTTGAAGGCATCGAAGGCGATCCCCTTCAACACGTGACCCACTTTGTCAGATTCGGGCATGTTGTCAACTTTGTTGCAGAGGGCCAACACGTCCTGAATGTACGAAACATAGGATTCCGTAGAAGTTTGAGCTCGGGATGCAAGGTCCCTCTTAGCGGCGAGTGTTCAGCCGAGCGGCCGTCCAAACAGGTGGCGCAGTTTCTGCTTGCAGACGTCCCTGCTGGTCAAGTCATCTTCGTGAGTCCCGTACAGACTCGGGCGGTGTCTTTTAGGTAGAAAATGACATTGGCGAGCATAATGGTTGGATCCCAGCGGTTGTATGTACTTACGCGTTCAGACATCTGGATCCAGTCGTCCACGTCAACGTTGTCGGTGCCAGAAAATGTCCCAGGGTCACGAGGAGCAGAAAGACCGAGTGATGACATGGCCGATGGTGATGTTTGCTGGCAGACGCCCTGGGTCATGATGAGCGAAGGCAGCTGTCGGCCGCTGCGCAGCTCCGTCGTTTGTAGACGTAGGGGAAAGGCGCACCTCCTCCAAATATGTTGTGGGAAAGAATATATTTACAGCTATGTACACTAGCGAAGGAACAGCTACGAGCGGCACTCAGAACACAGTCAGAACTTCGTTGTCGTCTTCGTCCACCCGCTCAGTCTCGCCGTCGTCTTCCCGCTTCAATATAAATCTAAAAAAAGCGCTATATATGACGGTGTTTGTTTCTTTTTTCAGCCAATTCCACTTTTGGTTTGGATTTCAATATCTTTTTGTCATGCTGTAGTCTTAAGTCGCCTTGGTTTCGCCATTAATGCCGAAATAATTTCGTGACGGGGCCTTAGTTCTCCCACGTGGGGACGTCGAGGTGTTGCCCCGCCGTCGCCTCGCGGGCCTGCTGGACGGCCCAGAGTTGGTCACCGAGGCTGGGGCTCTGCAAGGCAACGGCCCACCGCGGCGGGAGGGTTCCGGAGTTAGCACCGTAAGGGTTTTTGCTACAGTCCCGGAGCATGTGGGGTAAAGTTGCTATAGCAGTGTGGCAGACCTTGCATATATTTGTCGGGTATGTTCCGGGGTAGAGCCAGTGGTATTGTGCCGGGTTGGGGTACGTGAGCGTCTGCAGTTGTCTGAGGGCCACCGCGTGCGCCCTGTCCAGCTTGTCGTTGGGCGGAGGGAAGGTTCGGCGGGCCAGGCAGAGGGCCTTGGTAATTTCGTTGTAGCTTGTCAAACAGTCTTTGGTGCTGTCCCATGGACGACGGTCCCCGGCGCGGTTCGCGAGCTCACGCGGCTAGGCGTGTGCCGTCTCGTGTCGGTTGCGATATGTGTTCAATAATTCTAGTGGAGGGCACCGGAATAATTTCGACCACCTGGGGATCTTTAACGTGCACTGACATCGCACAGCACACGGGCGCCTTAAACCAAACTCCCTATTAGAGAAGCGGACGGAAGTCTCACTGACACATTTATCTCCACTGATAAGCATATGAAAGGCTTCTATTCTCATGCACGACTTGATCCTTGTGCCTGAATCAAATTTTTGTCTTGTCGAAGAGCGGTTTGCATTGGATGTACTTTTTCTTATCGTTCGTACCACACGTATGACAATTTTTAGGGAGATTATCGAGGGAGTCTCCCCCGAGTTCTCCTAATCTTTCATTAACGCATCACCCGGTTTGGCACAGTGCACCACAGGATAACGGCAACTTATAACAGCAACCTGTGCTTTCTGTTATAAGCTGGATGTATGAGCCGAGAGCTAACAAGCCTCCTTTGCCTCGCGCACTCAAAGCTGGCAAGGAGAAGCATTGTTCTTTCGTTCTTGTCTCATGCGAACACGCCGTGGAAGAAAGCGCTTGGAGGCGACGGGTTATCCCAGACATGTCATTGTCTCTGTCGCCGAATGCCTGCATCGCACAGGAAAAGCTGCGCTACACATGAGTGAGAGCGGAGGAGTGAAGGAAGAAAAGGTCGCCTACCACGCATAAGGTTTCCGGCAATCTCAGGAAGGTAGGGCCGAAAAGTAGTATTCCGGCGCCTTTTGAGTGCGTGTAAAAAGCTGCCCTACTCGAACACAGAGACGCCTAAGTGTCCTGCAGGAAGGGGCAAACGGGCAGGCGTTTGAATGTGCGCCTCCAAGAGCACAACAATAAAGTGGGCACCAGAGATGGCCATCTGGCAGCTCATTGCAAAAAATGTGACGCAGAACCGCCTTGCCATTCCTTGCTCGTTAAGACCGTCATTTTGTGTCGTCACCGCAACGACCTGACTAGAGAAATCAAGGAAGCGTGTGAGATAGCACGGGCGTCAGCAGGCCGTCTGTGACATTATCAAGGAAAGAGCTAGATTTCATGGCATGACGGCACGTGGCACTTCTGTTATGTTATGGTTTTTCATCTCCTTTCCGTCAGCTGTGTCAGTCGGGTATATATGCTTCTAATCTGCAATAAATTCGCTGTGTTTTTCCAGCGCTATGCTTCGCGGGGTATCCGCAAAGCCCACTCTGAACACATCCACCAGAGACGCGAGTTTCAGAAATCGTGTTCATCCTTATTAGTCGCCTCACTACGCCAATTACATCAATAACAACCAGGAACGACAATTCATCCGCGCAGCTTAGAAGCGCACTTGTGCAAGGCGCTTCTACGTTGCGCGGATGAATTCGCGCTGCTAGTTGTTAGTGATTTTTTGTGCGCTCAGATAATCTCAGGACTCCGTCCATCAAGCTTGCTTTCGTCTGTTTCGAGTGGCGTGGTTCATTGTGCTGAATCGTTTGCCAGGACGTCAGCAGCAGCGTCAATAGTCTGTATCATATTTTTTTTTTGTGGTACGCTTCTGTGATATGGCTTGGGTGCTTCATAAAAATGCAAGGGTTTGGTCGAATAAACCTCAGTCGAAAGTTGGCGCCTGTCCCATTGTTTTCTTGTGACTTCCTTCTTCTTGTCTTTTTTGCCCCATCTTCAGAATCGACGTTAGCTATGAACCAGCCAGCCCACACCAAAGTACTTCTTTAGCTGATTAGTTGAAGTCAGCGCTGTGGTGTCCGTCTTCGTCTCTGTCCTAAAGTTGCGCTGTGTTTATTTAGTTGTCATGAATTACCAGCAAGTCCGATCAACCACGCTTGCAAGTTCTAGAGAAACTACGTACTTAAAGAAAAACTCGTCTTGGTCCGGGGATCGAACCCGAGACCACCGCTTCACCACAGCACTCTCCACCAGTCAGTTCGTTCTCGCTCTACCATATGCT